>NW_005842642.1:678619-710297 GCF_000455745.1 Alligator sinensis
GGGACCGCCGCCGCCGCCGCCGCCGCGCAGGTAGGACGGGCCGGGTGGTTTGGGCTGCGCTTGGAAAGGGACCTCGAGTGACTTCGTGTAGTTGGTGTGCGTGGAGGCAAAAGGGATCGGGACTCGTGGTGGGAGAGGTGGTCTCTTTTATCAGACCAACTAGATTTGCCCTTTCTTTCAGTGCAAGCCCGGAAGCTTGTAATTAAAGATTTGGGGCTTTGGTTTGTCTTGTTTTTTTTCTCAAAAATCCAGTTGGTCTCGTGAAAGATATAACTTTACCACGAGTCTGTGTGTAGCGGAGCGTGGAGACCTGCCCATTGCGCTGCCAGTCCGCTAGGGCCTTCCCCTGGGGGTCTCGGCTGCACACTTAATTTTATGGGGGATCTCGGCTACACAACTGATTTTATGAAGACGCGGGATTTCTCCCAGCTTGCTCCTTCGGCCTTTTGGCTAAGGGCAAGCAAGTCTCAGGGCACCTGAGCCCCAAGACATCCAGACCTGGGGCTTGCACGGAGGATAATTGCCGTGGATTTGGGAGTGTCTGAAGCCTCAGGCTGAAATCTGGGAGGTAGGATACTTGCCGGTGGTAATGCCACACGGACTGAATGACTGAGCTCTGCTTAGTCCATGAAATCTGGAACTGACTTGGCCTGAGACACAAAATTAAGAAGTTAAATGGAGGTAGGTTAAGATGGGTCTGACACAGGTGCAGGGGAAGAATGAAAGGCAGCTGGGACGAGGGATCAAGAAAAAGAAAGTGTGTCTGAAGACAGAAGTAAGAGCTTATAAATGCGCTGTCAAAGGACCCGCTGCCCTGCTCGGCTGTAACAGGCTGATGTATGTGGCCCCATTTTGCTCCATGGGGTGTCTGTGCAGGGTGGTGGAACGTGGGACTTGCCTTACGCCAAGGGCCGTCTTGTAGCAGCCTCAAACCTGGGTGCTGCAAAGGTAGTTTCAGGGTTTGGTGTTAGAAGCTGATGAGACAGCCTGCCCGGGTAGGAGAAGTTGAGTAGCACACACAGGGGGGTGTGTGTGTGTGTGTGTGTGTGTGTGTGTGTGTGTGTGTGTGTGTGTGTGTGTGTGTGTGTGTGTGTGTGTGTGTGTGTGTGTGTGTGTGTGTGTGTGAAGTTATGGTCAGCAGCAGGGTCTTGTGTCTGCACACCAGAAGGAAAGGGTCAGGCATTTGTGCCACTTGTTGCCCTGGCAGGCTGCTTTACAAATGCACTTTGGGACAATGTAGTGCAGTGATGAAGCACTCCAGGGTGCCGTTCCTTCCTGTCAGTGTTTTGCTTTGTGGCAGTTGTCTGGCACATTAACCTCTGAGCAGGTTGGCCTCCCTTTACATCAGGGATGCTCAACCTTTGGCTTGCAGCCCCCAGACCCATCCCATCTGGCCTGCTGGGTTCACCACAGGTTGGGAAATGTAGCGGTAGGGGAGTGATGGCCATTAATACAGCCACTATTCCGTATGCCAAATTCCCAAACCCTAAGCTCTGGGCAGTTGGATCAGGGCTGGGTCACACCTTCCCCCTGTGGCTGGATCAGGGCCAGAGCCAGGCCCCCTTTTCCTCCCCACCACCTTAGGACTGGGTTGGGCCATACCTCCTTCCCTGCATGGGGCCAGGCCGTCCCCTGTTCCCCTCCATGCTGCCAGATGGTGTTCAGTGTGCCTGCCTTGAGTCGGGTGGGGACCACCGGTGGGATCCAGCCTGCAGACCGAGTGGCCACTACCTATCCAGCCCGCTGGGGGAAACGGGTTGAGCGTCATTGCTGTCAGTGAACATTAGCGTGCTGTGGGTTGTACCAACTAAAAGTGTGGTGTAACTGTCTAGTGTTATTATTTAAGGTGCTTTTGACTGAGTGACAGGAATACACCATCATGATTATATAATCAGAGACTCACATTGCAGGCTTTGACAGCCTGTTATAAATACACCTCGGTGTGAAATGTGTTTAAGGAAGAGAACTTTAGCATACAAGAAAAGTACAGGTTAGGTCAGATGCAGCTCCCTATAAGGCCATGAACTTCACTGGGATTTAAACAAGGCCCTGTATGCCTTCATACTGTTGCTAAGTCCAAAGGCCATGCCACTAGACAGAAACATTATTGTTATACCTTTGCATTTGATCTATGATGAGGAATTCTTGATTGTAGTAAGAGCCCAGGTATTTGCATTTTCATTCAGAGGAAAAGCTCATTTTGTGATGCATCATCAAGCCCTTTGCAGTCAAGAATGGGACCTGGGAGCAGGGATACAATTCAGAGGCAAGCATGGTCTCTAGGGGAAAAAACCACCATAATTTCTCCAACATTTCTTCTGCTCCCTTTGCATTAGCCTCCCTCCGTCCTGTGTGTTCCTGAGTTATTGTAGCCCCAGTTTATTTACTTCCTTGTTCACGCTCCATTGCTGTGGATAATGCAGTGCAGTCCAGGAGCCAGGTTTGCAGTTAATCGTTCTATGTAAACTATGGCAGTAGATAAGCAATGACAACTGATGGCCATTATTGTTTATTTTGTTAATAATAACAATGTCTTTGTTGTCCTATCAGCAGTGAATATTTTAAAATTAAGATTATATTTAAAATCCAGTTTATATCCCCCATCAGGTTATAGACTATGTTGGACCCTGTCTATAAAAGGGCCAGAGTTTTCAAGGTGGAAATGGGAGGGTGCTGCCTCCGAAACATTGCTTTTTATTGGTCCACAGTGAGAGTTTGAGGATGCATCTTTGAGGAAGGAACAGGATACAGTCATTACAGCCCAGCTTTATCTCAGCTCCAGCCTCATGAAGTTTTTGTGGCTGAGGTAATAGTGTGTCACAGTCAGCACACCAACAGCCCATCTTCCTTCTTTCTGATGTGCCACCCCATAATTTCAGGGGCTCCAGCAGAAGGTAGCTATCAAGAAACCACATTGACGGGGGCCTAGGCACAAAAAGTGGCCCTCCCCTTCACAAATTCCTCAGGGTTTCCCTGGATCTGGGGAGAGACCTGCTGGCTTTGAGGACTGACTCCCTCTCTCTTGGCTTCCCCTTCCTTCGTCCTACACCACCTATGGAAGAGTGTCAGAAATGCCACAAGAAACTCACTGATCTACCTGCTCCAGAATGGCTCTTGTGATTTAAGGGCAAACTGTATTCCCCCTAAGCTAATTGACCATGTCCCTTTAATTAACCTAGAGAACTGAATTAAAAGATTTTTCCATGGTTGGCAAGCAGACAAGCCTTAGACTATACACAGTATGGCACCGCAAGGACAATGTGCTCATTGTGCAGCAGACATGCTTTGATTTCATTTAAAATCAATATTGTTATCTACAATGCAAAAGATTATAGAAAAGCTGGAGCAGTGAGAAATTATCTAAGGAACTTCTTAGCAAAGTCAAAGGGAATAAAAGCCCATGCTGGACGTGTCAACCGGCTGCAAATCTACTGTGAGAGGGAAGAAGGGAACCTTTTGATGGCTGAATCAAAATCAGATAACCTCTTGGAGGTTGAACCTAATGGAACAATTCATCTTTTGAAGGGAGAAAATGGTACAGATGAGGACAACAATTTACTGAAGTCCACTGCCAGGGGATATTGGATTATGCTGACAAATATGCTGCTTGTGTGGTTGAATAAGCGTGCCTCATTTTAGGCTTTTCACGTTGAGCAATTGCACCCTCAGTAACACTTGAGCAATTCTGTTAGTTCAGTTTAATAGTGTGGTGCAGAATAATTTGCAACCTTTTGCAATTCTGCCAACAGTTTGCCCTCCATTATAACCCTGAAACCTTTTGCACTTCTCACCCTTTGGCAGTCCTCTTCTGCTGTCAGTGTAGTGGCATGTCTGTAAACGAGGGACGAATCTGTCTGTGTTTATGGCAGTGATTCTCAACATTATTAGATTCAAGAAAATGCCAGCTTATTTTTCATTCATTTTTTGACCACGGAAAAGTAATCGAGCAGTACTTCCGTTACAAGAACTCAGGTTGTAGAGGGTCACGATGTTTGTGATGCTATGGATTACTTTTTGAAAGTTCTGGGTTTATCTTATGAATCATGCACATGTAACAGTCTTTATACTGTGTGGCATCCCATGGCACCCTTTAAAGGAGTTAAGGCACCCCAGGATGCAGTAGCAGCCTGGTTAAGAATCACTGGCTTATGGACTCCAGACTTACATCTGCTGCCATGTGTGAAGGAGAATCAAAGCCAGTGGAAGTAGGTCCCTTTGGGTAGGGATAGAAGTTACACACAAACTGGTTTAAGTGATCAGAAACTGGTTTAAACCTGTAACAGAACAGAAGTTCAGTGCACATAAACCAGTTTCAAAATGGCTGAAACTGGTTTAAGATAAACCTGGTTGAATGTAGTATCAGACTTAACTGATTTAGGTCAAACTGGTTTATGAAACGTCTGTCCCAGGCCCCTTCCTGGTTCAAGTTAAATCAGAGTCCCCAGCATTTTGCACCCCTGGGTTAAGCTGTGTTGTCTGCTCCGGAGATCCCCTGCCCCTCTGCTCCCTAGCCAGAGCAGCAAGGGCTGGCTCACTGGCTGGCTTACTGTCCCCCCACCCAGGCAAACCTCTGCTGGGGTCTGGGTCTGGAGGGGGGGTTAAACTTCCCTTCCCCCAAGTAAGGAGCTGCCCTGCCTTGCTTACTTAGTGCTAGCTGTCACTGTGGTCTACAAATCCCAGAAACACCTGAAAGCAGGAAAAGGAAGTGATGACCAACCCTGCAGAGTCCTGCTGCTGTGAGTCTGGACTGCAAATCCCAGAGACCTCGGGGGCAGCAGAAAGAGGAAGCGAACACACAGCCCTATGTGGCAGAGAACTGTGCTTCTGCGCCTCCCAGCTTCTGGTTTGAGCTACTGCAGGCATGCGGCTGCATTTCCTAAATAAAAAGTGAATGTCTGTTCATTTGCTAATTGGTTCAGTATTTGCAGCTTAGACTAACCTGCAGAAACTGAATCAATTTAGCCTCGGGCTTTTTGACAGTCTGAACTGAGCCCATGTGTGAAGGGGGCAGCAGTTCCTCTGCTGTCAGATTCCAGTCATTCCATGGCAGTTTTTCCCAGAAGTACTGCATAGGCATGAGGATGGGCTGAACACATGGGCCTGGGTGAATGTCACTGCCAGTCTTATCCCTATTGTCTGATGCAGCTTCTGCAAACTGAAGTGTCTTTGAGGAGAGGTTTGAGATGGCTGTTGTGAAGACCACATATAAGCATAGTTCCTTATAGACACATGAATGCCGGACCCAGAGCCTCTCCCAACTCCCCCTACTGCAGAGAGGCTGTTCCTAAAGTGGCCAAACCCCTCTCTCTGAACTTGTAGTGGGGTGTCTTTCTCTTCATGCTTCTCCAGGGAAGGGGGACTGTAACCTCATGCAGTATGCAGTGTAGTTTTGCGCTGCAGTATTAAGTCAGTAGAGTTGCAGTGGGTGTAACAGAGGGCAAAATCTTGGCCTTTACTATTCAAATAAAAAGTCTGAAAGGACAAACTTGTTTCGTAGTTGGTAGGGTCAGAAGGGACCTGAGGAGATCATCTAGTCCGACCCCCTGCCGTGGCAGGAAGGAGTACTGGGGTCAAACGACCCTGGCCAGATGTTTGTCCAGCCTTTTTTTAAAGACCCCCAGGGTAGGAGCCAGCACCACTTCTTTTGGAAGTTGGTTCCAGGTCCTAGCTGCCCTGACAGTGAAATAGCGCCTCCTAATGTCTGGCCTGAAACTACCCTCTGCTAGCTTGTGTTCATTGTTTCTTGTAACTCCCGGGGGTGCTTGGGGGAACAAAGACTCTCCCAATGCCTGCTGGTCTCCCTTGACTAGTTTGTAGACTGCCACTAGATCCCTTCTCAGCCTTCTTTTTTGGAGGCTGAACAAGTTCAGTTTCCCTCAGCCTCTCCTCGTAGGGCCTGCCCTGCTGCCCCCTGATCATGTGGGTGGCCCTCCTCTGGACCCTCTCAATGCTGTCCACATCCCTCCTGAAGTGCGGCGCCCAGAACTGCATGCAGTACTCCAACTGCGGCCTGACCAGTGCTGCATAGGAGGGGAGGATCACCTCCTTGGACCTGCTCGAGATGCATCTGTGGATGCACGACAAGGTATGTTTGGCCTTCCTGGCCGCGTCCCCACTTTGTCAGCCCATGTTCATTGTGGCATGAATGATGACACCAAGATCCTTTTCTGTCTCGACACTGGCGAGAAGGGAGTTCCCCAGCCTGTAGGTACACTGCTGGTTCTTCCTCCCTAGGTGCATTACCCTGTACTTGTCAGTGTTGAACCCCATCCTGTTCTCTTTGGCCCACCCCTGTAACCTGTCTAGATCCGCTTGCAGCCTGTTCCTACTAGCGTACCCACTTCACCCCACATCTTAGTGTCATCTGTGAATTTGAACAGCATGCTTTCTACCCCCTCACCCAAGTCACTGATGAAGATGTTGAATAGTGCGGGCCTGAGGACCAAGCCCTGGGGAACCCCACTGCCCACATCCCTCCAGGTCGAATGTTCAGCTTGAACATTCAGCAATACTGGATCTTTGTTCAATAGTACATGCAAATCTGTTCTTCTGATCTGAAATATCTCCCCCTCACCTCTCTGAAAGATTAATTTTCATCCACAGGTGAAAGGAACACCTAGTTGATATAGAAAAGTTGAACTAGTTATTTAACTTAAATTAGTTTTTAAACTGATTTACTTAAATGCAAACCTTGTTTGAACTTTCGGTTTTGCTTCACCCAACATGTTAACTGGCTTTTCATAAGTGTTGCATTTCAGGCTGTGCACAGACATTGCAGTTGTCCCAGGACAAAGTGCAGTCATCCCTACTTCCATATCCCTTGTCCTGGGACAAACCCTAAAAAGTTTAATGGGATAAAAAGTGCTAAGTTTGTCCCAGGGCATCACAAAGTGCATCTAATTGACTGTCTAAAGATTGTATAATTAAATCAAGGGCAGAAAAGCAGCAGTGCATTCAGCCATTCCCTAAGCCCTGATTGGACGGGCAATATCCCAGGACTTTTCTGTTCTGGAACAAAGGTACAACTGGTCCTGGGACAAATGCAATGTCTGTTCCTAGCCTTAATCTCTATTTTAGCATGCAATACAGTCTTCCCTTTTCCTGTAGTGCTAATAACCACCCCTCCTCTAATCATTGGAGTTATTGTATCTTACTTCATTGGATGGACTCTATAGTTTGAGAACCTTTGACATAACTGGACATTATGCACTGAAAGGAAGGAATGGGACTTAATATTTTATTTTATTTTTTTTCCTGATCTGCACTAAGAAGCACTGTTCAAAATACCTCTCTTAGTTACAAGTACCACCCAGCCTTCAGATCTAACAAATTCATTACTGAGTCTGTGTTTCTTTTGGAAAGTTGTATTAAACCTGAGAAAAGGTGCCTAAACAGAGCTGACTTGTTCAAAAATATTCTCAAATCTGAATTTGTTTTCTCATGGAAGGATGTCTGCTGGGAAAGGGTGTGACCACAGCTAATGGAATTACTCTATTTGAAGTTTCTTTTCAGTGCGTCCTAACTCTGGGACTTGCAGGATGATAAACTGAAGTGGAACAGCTTGCTCACCGCCTGCTACTGTGTATGCTAAATACTGCGGTAAACTGGACCGGGTCTGGACCAGATCCCAGAACTGAACACTCCTGTCAAGAGTTAAAAATTCCACATCAGATCTGGAGTTGGACTTTATAGTTGGCCTTTTTCACAATTAGAGGCTGAACTACAACTCTGGATATGAGACATCAACAGGGACATCTAGATCCAGATCTGGTACTAAATATTGCAGCTCAGTACTGCGGTGGAAATGTCTTGTAGTGCTTCTTTTAGGTGCTAAAAGGAGCCTCTCAAATATACTTTATTCATGTAATGATATTCTGTATCTTGCTATTTTGGTGTCCCCCCACTTACATTGTTGAGTTATTTGTATCAGAAATAAGGAATTATGAAAATGAGTCAACAGAAAGAGTTATTGGCACCAAAGGAAACCCAGCAGCACTCTTAAGTTTTCTACATGAATAACTTTTGTGTCCCTTGGGTCAGTGCAGCCCATTGTGTCCCACATTTTAGGCCTCTGCAGGATGAGAGGCTGAAAGGAAACAGTTCCTATGTTGCCTAGCCTTGTCTGAGCTCCTGTATAGCTGCAGGAGATTTGGGATTTAAATTTTTTATAACAACAAAGGCTTCCATCCTGGGGCTCTGCACTGAATTCTGATTTCACTTGTAAAAGAATTTGGACCAATGAGATCTCAATGCACAACAATGGGGTGGTTATTTAGTGACAAAGGCTTACCTTATTGGGTGGTTTTAATGCCATGGTTGAGCTGACCTGATACCTGATTGTCAGATGGTACTTATGAGCTCAAGGTTACTGGGACATAGCAAGTGAGGCCTGGGAAGGTCCTGATGATGTGTCACACTAGGGGCAAATGTGGAGAAACCTCTGTGGGTGGGAAGTGAAGACTGCGTGTGTCGGAGTCAAGGGAAAGCTAAATGTTCTAGCGAGCAGTTGCCATTCCCCAGACCCTCCCATCCTATACAGAATACATTTCTAACTTACCTCATCATGTGATTAATGTTGTCTATTCAAAGGTTGCACAGCAAAAGCAGAGTACAGGCCATTACCCAGAAAATGAGTGTTGGGCATAGATAGGATGGGACAAGTCCAAAATACCAGGGTGTGATTTGATTTGCTTGAATACGTATTTTCCTCTTGTGGGAGGTACAATTTCAGTGCTGTACTTCTTGTCCCACTGCAGATATTTTCCTAGCTCTTTTTTGGGTATAAAGTTTTTCAGGTTTCTCTATCACAAGCAGCTTAGAACAGTGTTTCTCAACCCATGGGTGGTGACCCAAAAGCGGTCCACTTTTGAATAGGAGAATATATGAAGGGGTCGCAAACAAACTTAAAAAATGGATTCTCCTTTAAAAGAGAAAAACGTGGGAAACCATGGCTTTCCCCTCGCAGGCTGGCAGAGTTCCTGCCTGCAAGGGACTAGTTCGGGCCCTCCTGTGCCCCACACACTGTGGGGCTGGGGCTTGGGGGCGGGGGGCAGTGGGTTGGGAGTGAGGGGCACTGGGTTGGGACTGGCCATTGATGTTTACAAGTGGGTCCTGGTGCAAAAGAGGTTGCCTTGGAAGACAGTTTAAAGGGCACTTTCCACCTCCTAATGAACACACAAAACAGGACTTTCAGTACTACAGACCATCACTCCCTGTGCATATCCTCAATGCGTTTCCTCCCTTGGTGGAGAGCAGCATTGTAAACTTGTGGACAGCACGATGTTTCCAAAATAGAAATGTCATCAGAATAGAACTGAGCCTTGATTGGGTGGGCAGGTCAAAGATGGTTGTTAGTCAGGAGAGGGCATTGAAACCCTAGTACAAATCAACTGCAGGGATAGGGGGAGCAATTCTGAAATCCCTGTTTATTTGGGATATAAATCCTAATTCTCTGCCAAGCAAGGGAGCTGTCTTGATGTGAGCAGCATTCGCACACAAAACTGCCAGTACCCCTTAACCCTCACTGAAATCTCCTCTTCCAGCCTAATCTTTGGCCTTTGCATCTTCAAAGGTTTTTACCTGGAGACCTGAATGGAGGCAGAGCCCTGTAACAAAAGGGGGTGATGACAATATTAGTGATTTCTTTAAAGCGCTGGCATCAGCTGCTGCAGCTGGGACACTGCCATACATATTAAATGGGATATTAGAGGTTTGCTCAGTTTCCAATGGGCTGCACTTGTTTCTTTGTGTGTTAACAATACCCATGATTACAATGAACTGCGTCCTGTGCAAATCTTCCCCACCTCTGAAATAAACAGCCCTCTCAAATATTTAAACTAAAGCAGCTGTTTAACAGTTTGTGAACAGTAACTGGAATTTGCTTATTGACCTTTTGGACCCTGAGTCACTTTAGGCAATTTTTTCCGCTAACAGCTGGTTTTGGAGGTGATGGTGTCTGTAAAATAATGATTGGCATAGAGAAAGTCTGTCTGTTTATTTTAACCCAGTAAGGCCTGCTTAGTTATTTTTTTATGCTGTAGGAACAAGAACTTGTTGAAATTAAAGGGCAACAAATATAAAATGGATAGAAGGGAATATATTTTTATCTACTATAAAATTAACTTATGGGACCCACTGCCACAAAATATTGTTGATGGAAAGAATTTGTAGAATTTAGTAAAGCATCACACAACTACATATATACAATTACATGAGGCAGGACACATGTTTATAAGGGATAAATCATCATACTTCATTAATGACATGAGACAAATAGTGATTGACAGGGGTTAAAAAGAAGTTTCTTCCAAGAGCAGGTTTTTCCCCCCCATTAGTGTTTCTTAGAGTTTTTTCTATAGTACCTGGTACAAGTCCAATCCAATTAGTCTCATCCAACTTGCAATATCTCTGTTCCTAAGAGCATCTCAATACCATTTAGATCAAAGAACTTCTTTATGTAAAGTTATTAAGGGGTGAAGAAGTAGGAGAATTTTGTAATAGTGTGGCTGGAACGCTCCATTATAGCAAGAAGTATTAGACTGTGTGCCAATACTGAAACTGCAACTCCGTCCCAGGTCATGCTCACATCTAGTTAAGTGATGCTTTTCGTACTGGAACAAGAACATTTGTCAGAATGAAAAGCCATTGATCTGGCCAGAGCTGCATTCTTCCACGGCTACCTCATGGTGTGTTCCAGACCAGCATTCTCCCATTGTTACCGGTAAAGGCTATTCATTCAGCACTGTGCTTGGGATGGGAATGACAAACTGGGCCGTGTACAACTCCTGCAGTATACAGGAGGCCAAATACAGTCTGTGACAGGTTGATCTGAACAAATTACTTTCCTGCCGGATTTCCATTCCGAGATGGGCAAACCTGAACAATCAAATACTTCGTAGAAGCAATTCGGGGAGGTGAGAGCCTCATGGCTAGGCTTTGATCCCTAGCAGGAAAGGTACAGCTATAGAGAAGACATTCTCATGGCAGACTGTCGTGGAAAACTAGCCAGCTGCTGCTATTTAAAGTTATTCCGTATCAAATCAGGTGCTCCTTGTCCAAGGTTGTTTTCTGAAAAGTTCAGTCACCTGGGTTTTTTCTTATAAATATTGGACCTTATATGCTTCTGCTGTGGAGCAGTGTTAAGTCAGGTGGGACTCCATACCAATCACTGTGGGTACTCTGCTGTAAAACTAAGATAAGGGGGAGGAGAATGGTGTTCATTGTGTTTAATTCATCAGCTTCTCAGAAAACTATTATTTTTAATAGAAGAACAGCTTGAAACCCTCTGGGTCAAGCTCTGGGGGAGGCGCAGCGAGAGAGACCAGACTGTAGGTGTATACTACAGGCTGCCTAACCAAGGGGAGGAACTTTATCTAGTGTTCGCCCATGAGCTAACAGAGGCTACGTGTGCATGGGACACAGTTGTCATGGGTGACTTCAACTACCCAGACATCTCCTTGGAGGACTACTCAGCCAGCTCGGATCAATCACAATCCTTCCTGACTAGCACCAAAGTGGTTTTTTTGACTCAGGAGGTGCACAGGCCAACTAGAAGCAATGCAGTTCTTGACCTGGTCCTGCCCAAAGGGGATGACCTGTTGACCAACTTAAACATAGAGGTCAGCCTAGGTGATAGTGACCATGAAATCATCATGTTCATGGTCCGTCGCAAGGCTGAAAAAACAGATACCAAGCTCAAAGTCTTAGACTTCAAAAACGCAAATTTTAACAAGCTCAGATCACTAGTAGAGAATGCCCTGAGAGACCAAGGACCACAGGTAAAGGGAGCATGAGAAGAATGGTCGTTCCTTAAGGATACAATCCTTAAGGCTCAGAGAAAATCTATACCCTTACGGAGAAAAAGTAGCAGAAGGGTCAAAACCCCCTCTTGGCTAAACAGGGAAGTTGCAGCCCTCCTACAGAAAAAGAAAGATGGTACAAACAATGGAAGCTTGGCACATCCTCTAAGGAAGACTACTTGACCATGGCCCACACTTGTAAAAACCAAATTAGGCAAGCTAAGGCAGAAACTGAACTAAAACTAGCTACAAGAATCAAGGCCAACAAGAAGTCCTTCTTTAGCTACATAGGGAGTAAAAGGAAAACTAATGGGAGTGTAGGGCCGTTGTTCAATGCCTCAGGATACCTGGTCACAACCACTTAGGAAAAAACGGAACTCCTAAATGACTACTTTGCCTCGGTCTTTCACAAGACCAAGGGGAACAACATGCCAGGTAGGGCACAGAACGAGCAGGATGAGTTTGACACCATTCCCACCATTGCCATAGAACTGGTGTATCAATTAAAGAAATTAGTTGTATATAAATCAGCAGGACCAGATGAACTCCACCCAAGAGTGCTGCAAGAGTTGGCCAAAGTAATTGCAGAGCCCCTGGCAAAGGTCTTTCAAAAATCATGGGCCTCTGGAGAAATCCAAGAGGACTGGAAGAGGGCCAGTGTTGTGCCCATCTTCAAGAACGGGAAGCGCGAAGACCCGGGAAACCACAGGCCAATCAGCTTAACTTCTATTCCAGGGAAAATCCTAGAAACATTCATCAAAGAGGCTGTGTGTGTCAAACTTGCAGAAGGCATGATACTGAATGACATCCAGCATGGGGCTTTGTTGCAGGCAGGCCTTGTCTGACCAACTTCATTTCTTTCTGTGATCAGGTGACTTGTCACCTGGACGAGAGAAAAGCAGTTGATATCATATACCTTGACTTCCAGAAAGCCTTTGACCTGGTATCCTACGAGGTACTGATCAGAAAACTGGAAGATATTGGGCTCAACTGTGGGACCGTCAGGTGGGTGTGAAACTGGTTGCGGGGTAGGACACAGAGAGTCCAAATAAATAGATGGGTGTTGTCCTGGCGAGATGTGGGCAGCGGCGTACCCTAGGGGTCAGTACTCTGCCCAGTGCTGTTCAATATCTTCATCAACGACCTGGATGAGGGGGGTGAAAAGCCCACTGGCCAAGTTTATGGACGACACCAAGATATGGGGTTGTGTGGACACACCCGCAGATAGGCTGCAGATACAAGCAGACCTAGGCAGGCTGGCATGTTGAGCAGAACGTAACCAGGTGAGGTTCAATGTAGAGAAATGCAAAGTGCTGCATCTGGGAAGGAAGAAACCCCAGCACACCTACAGGCTGGGCATCGCTAACTTAACCAGCACTACAAGTGAAAGGGATCGGGGGGTAACAATAGACCCCAGCATGAATATGAGCCGGCAATGTGACGCAGTAGCCTCTAGGGCCAATAAAACTCTGGCATTCATTAATTGATGCATCTCCAGTAAATCCAAAGAAGTGATTCTCCCGCTTTACTCAACATTGGTGTGGCCGCAGCTGGAGTTTTGCATATAGTTCTGGGCGCCTTATTTCAACAAGGATGTGCTAAAGCTCGAGAGGGTCCAGAGAAGGGCCACCCGCATGATCAAGGACTTGCATGGCAAGCCATACGAGGAGAGGCCGAGGGATCTCGGACTCTTCAGCCTAAAGAAAAGGCTGAGAGGGGACCTGATTGCAGCTTACTGCTATATCAGAGGCGTACATCAGGGGCTCGGTGAACAACTGTTCACTAGGGCACCCTGGGGGAAAACTAGAAACAATGGCCACAAACTCCTGGAAGATAGTTTCAGGCTGAACATTAGGAAAAACTTCTTTACAACCAGGGTGTCCAGACTATGGGACAAGCTCCCCCCAGAGGTGGTGCACTCATCTACCCTAGAGGTCTTCAAGAGAGGACTGGACAGTCACCTGGCTGGGGTCGTCTGACCCCAGATGTCTTTCCTGCTCATGCAGGGGGTGGACCCGATGATCCTTGGGGTCCCTTCCAGCCCTATGATTCATCCTCCATCCCCTAATCTAGAACCACTCTTTATTCACAAAGGATAAGATAGTTCCATAGCCGGAGGGTGGATGAGTGCTCTAAGAACAGCCAAACTCGGCATCTGACGTTCGATACACTGATAGCACTTCCTATCACTTGCTAATTTGACTTTTTTTTAAATGACCCTGGTGTGTATAGCTTTGACCTTTGCTGGCTCTGTAGCTGTGCCATCGCAGTTCTGTGCCAGAAGTGTCCTGGGATTAATGATGGTCTAAGCACCAGTGTAGAGAGAGCTGGAACATTTTTACCACCTGTTTACCCATGCAGGATAGAGCAGGTGTAGTTGCTCTCCTGCTACATTCTGCCGCAATACATGGACTGAGGTTTCTAGTCCTTGCACTCTGAGTTGCACTGTTCCTCTTCAGCGGCTTCAACCTAAGCATGTTCAAGTAGGTAAGTGCCACAAAGCATATACGTTTTTAGCAGTAATTCTCACTTCTTTCTTGTTTTATCTTTTCTCCATGTAAAATTAGATGATGAAAAAGGCACGTTATGGGATATGGGGGTACATGAAAATGTGACAAAATGGCCTTTGCATTTTAACATTGTTGGTCTTAGCTCTAGATCACATCATAGCTTTTTTTTTCCTCCCCATATACAATTTGTTCTTCATTTCCAGAAGCAGCCACCACATTTTTTATCCCTTGGATTGCAGGTAGGGATGCTCTGGCTGAAATTCTTCCTCATGCGGCTCAAGATCCAACTCATGTTTAAAAACACTCTAAAAACATCTGCTGCATTGGTATAACTACCACATTTCCCTCCCCTACCAGTAGTGTCCTTGTTCCCTCACACAATCGTGCCAGTTTTGATACAACAGCTTTCTTCTTTGCAGTCATGCCACCCATAGTGCCTTCTGTCTCCTCTCCTCGTGCTGTCTTCCTTTCAGTTTTCAGTCTTCTCGGAAGTTCTCCGTACTCAGCGCTCCCACTCATCCTCTCTGCCGGTTTCGTTCCTTCTCCGTCTGCTGCTGTTTGGGTCTGTTCTTTCCAGTTCATTTTAATACACCGCTTTTCATACAAAAGGTATAGAAAACCAAACAACAACAACAAGAACAGTCTGAAAAAATAAGGTGGGCAACAAAGTTGTCGGGGACTGGAGCTTAGACTCCTCTCTGGACTTCTAGCCAATGGCCTGTTTATAAGCATATCATCCCTACAGGCTTCTTCATCATCAATTAAACACATTATTCCTACAGAGCCCTTTTGGGGAGCATGATTCTGTGACAGGAGCGAAGGGAGGATGGTCTGTGTGGGTTAGGGAAGAGCTCAAGAGTCAACCTTGCTAGTGTCTCAAGTCTCAAAATTCGCTGCTGTCCTGGCTGCCTTTGGTTCGTCTGTGATTGTTCCCATGTTTTAAAAGCTCAGGACTGTCTCTGGTGAGAACTTTTCCAAGGCAGCCCAGCACAGCCTGGAGTAGCCTGCTTGATGGCTTCACCTGGGACTCCTGTGAAGGCATCAGTAGGCTTCTTGTCAAAGGCTGTTTTCTGAAAAGCTCAGTTGCTTGGACAGACAAGGTTCCTTGGGTGAATTTGATATCTTTTATTAGACCAACCCAAATGGTTGGAGAATGGTTATTAAGCACGCTTTCGGGTTCAAAAACCCTTCGTCAGGCTAAGGAAGCTAAAGCAGTTGGTGTGTGCTCTTCCTGGATGGAATGAAAACAGTTACTTGGGGTTTTTCTTATGAATATTGGACCTCATGCTCCTGCGTTGGAGTGGCGTTAGGTCAAGTAGGACTCATGACTCATATGAAATCTTTGAACAGAGAGGGTCAGGTTCTCTGCCAGTGTAATTTTGCTAAAGTCAGCCACAAAATTCAGCTCAGGATCTTTAAAAATAATCACAGGTAGAGCCGTTAAGAATTTTTTTCTCTGTCAACCAGCATGGAACCTGGACAGGTTCTCTGTGAAACTCCCTTCTCTAGACCGGAAACCCTGCATGGAAGTTGATGGGAGTTTTATCATTAACTTCAGTGGGCTCTGATGGGCCCTCACTTGGAGCGAATACCCAGTTGAATACCTTTTTATGTCAACGCAAGGCTTCCTATTGACATTCATGGGCATCATCCAGCCCCTATTGGAGAGTGACCTTTATATTGGTTTTCAAGTTATATTGATATAAAGATGGCTCCTTCTAAGGGAACGACTCATCAGAAAGAGATTGGGGTTTATTTCTTTTCTTCTGGTAAAAGCCGGTTGCCTGTACCACGTACCTTAGCAATTCTATGACTCTGTGAATCATGATTTATGATTCTCCTTTGAAGAGTGTCACTGATGTGAGTACTTCTGTTTTGAAGCATAATGCTATTAGATTTTGGTCCTGGCCTACACTATCTTAATCAGTGGTGGTGCAAGCACTGAGAAGTGCTTGCATGTTGCCGACTGGAAGGAGGTATGCTAAAGACAGGGATGACCAGAGCGGTGGGCGAGAGTGTCTTCAGGGTGGCTTCACTGCCTCATTTCTAGGTTTGATATGTGTGGACTGGGAGTGGGAATGGCTGGGTGGGACATGCTTCTTGGCAGCACTCTCAAGAGTACCATCAAAGTGGTATAGACATATCCTCTGCTACTTTGTGCCAGCATGTGGGCTAGGACTGGTGGTCTCTCCAGTGTGCTGCAATGTTTCTCTTACAATGAACAGACAAATAGGGCCAATACTATCTACTGCTGGTTTTGTTGTGTGTAAGATGGATAGAGATTATTTGGTTAGACTGAGATGTTTCCATTTCTCAATCGGATTAGTATAGGAAAGAATGCGTGTTTAGTTCTGTGTCCCGTTTTGGTCCCTCAGTGATGTGGTCCAGATTGGAATTACCCTTTGTTGATCCAACTCATAGTGTGAGTATTTAGCCAGCATTAGCATTAGCTGCTGTTGAAATGGGATGTTTCTGCCAGCTTTGCAGATTAAGGTTTCTAATTTGGTTGTATTTCTCTTTTATATGCATAGCATCACCCAGTAAATGGAAACTACTTAGCCTGTGTTGTTAGTCTATGCACATACCAGTGTCAATGAAGAAGACGTGCAGGATTCAGAAACAGGATGTGCACTGGGAGGTTAGATCTGAGCCTGGTGTGCCCTGCAGATAATGTAAGGTCAATCAGTGTTAAGTGGTTAACAGTGAGTGTCTTATTCTAGCATCATTCATCTGTATGGTTCATTTTTTGGCTTACTTAAGAAGTCTAGGGGCACAATTATGCCTTGAGCAAGAGTTGAGTTAAATCTGCTGGAGGTAAAAAGAAAAGTGCAGGGCACATAAGAAGGCAGGTCCCTCAGTTGTCAGCTCTCCAAGAGGAACTGTGGTTTCATGCATCACTGTGCTATCAAGTATTTCATTTTCACAAGATAAATCACTTTGAGGAAGATTTATATGTTAAAAAAAAAAAAGCCTCCCCTGTAAAGAAAAAGTAAAATGGCTTGGCAGGAGGGGATAAACTAATTTAAAGCACAGCCTTGTGACACTTTCTCATGCATAGTCCTTACTCCTGCAAGATGTTCTGTTTGTCATCAGTCAGGCTGTTTATCTTAGGAAGGGTTACTGCATTGTATATGTAAAGTTGTTCTTTACAGGTGTGGCTATTTGCAGTACAACTCTTGTTCAAACCATTGAATAACCTGGTAATTTGAAGTTAGAATGGATCATCCAAGTTTGGACTATATGAGATCCAAGTGAACCTTGGCATGGCATTCTGGGTTACAGATAGATTTCCTTATGAGCCGCAGTTACTTATTAGCCCTCTAGATATGAAAACGCTTCGGAGAAGCTTGGCATTTTCTTTGGCTCTCAATTTTTTACCTTGTGCTTTTTGCTGAGGCTTGGGATATACCCCAGACATCCTTTTGGCACCAAAACATCCCAAAACGTCCTCTTGGCACCACTTACTATAGGAAAACAGGAGGTCTCCTTTGGGAAACTTCAGCAATTACTGATTTGGGATCAGATCCTCTGGTCTACACGGGCCCAAATCCAGAGCTGTGCCCGTTTAGTTGTCTTTTCTGTGATAGGGTTCTCTCTGGAGGAGACTATCATAGTAACTGTATATAAAAGATCTGCTTGGATACCCAAAACTAAATCCTTTTTCCTTTTATGTGCCTAAGTGGCACACGTTCAGTCTCATAACTGCAGATTTTAGCACTGGTGAATGGCTCGGTTCAGCTCTGGGTGCACAAGTCTGCACCCACCCACTGAGCGTGCTCGGGGCGGTTCATGGTAAGAAAAAGAACTTGCAAGACTCAGTCCCCTGGGCCCTTTCATCATCCCAGGATTTTAAAAGCCTTCCCCATGTTTTTCCTTAGTGAAGAAGTGTGCATGGGCAGCCCAGGGACTGAACCAGTGCTTCATGCCCCTCCTGTGACCTTGGTATAGATGTGGGTGTGGTGATCTGTGGGAGCTGTTTGTGTTTTATCTGCTTTAAAGCTATCTGCTTTATAGCACCGGGACATATTCCACCCACCAATAGCTCAGCACCTCTCAAGACACCCTACGTGGTCCACTCTTTCAAAATCCTTTGACTTTTCCTTATTCAGTGGCACAAAGAATAGTCGGCACAAACACCAATCAATCATCACCTCATCTCTGCCCCTATAGTCAGTCAACCAGGATTTAACCGGCCGCACCATTATTGGGCACTTCTCAACCATTTTCAAACTGGACAGGGTCACTGTGCCTCACACCTATACCAGTGGGGCCTTCGCAATGACAACATAATGCCCTTGTAGACAAATTCGAACCATATCCCATGTTGTTGACTCGTGTCCAGTTTTATGCTACCTGGTGGCCTTCAAGTTCTTCACACTGGTGATGATTTCACCTTAAGATGGCTGAAACAATATGCTGAAACCACATATGCTAAATAAATAAATATAGCTATGAACACTTATTCTATACCTGTCACTGTGTTGGCTGAGCTATTCATAAACTAGCCTTTGAAAGGAGAGAGGATTACTCTCAGCATAACAAAGAAAACCAGTGTGGTATTCACTTAAGGGCAAGAACAAATGAAAGCTGTGACTTCTTTTAAGAAAGGTTGCAGAGACCGCCATGTATTACACAGCGCTCTGGCCCTGCCCAATAATCCCCTGCATATGTCCGTTGGGTTTTATCCCTGTTTACTGCTGTGCCACCAGGTCCTAATAAACAGTCTATTTTATCTCTCTTGCTTTTGTCTTGACATACTGTGATGACTAAGTGCAGGGTTTTCCCGTTTCAATCCCGAGACCAAGCACTGAGGTGTGGTAAGGTGCAGAGCAAACATCGAGAAACGCGTAGGCTAAAGGTGAAGCTTTTATTCAGATCCCAGTGTATACAGCAGGCAGGCATGCAAATAATGGTGAACTCCATTGACTTCATCAGAGCTGGATCAGTGGGTCGGCAGCGCTGAAGACAGCTCTCCAAACAGCAGGTGGAGAGTTCTCACGCAACAAAAACACTTTCCCACAGCAAATGCTTCAAGTAGTTTGATGTTTAACACGATTTCACAAAGAAGGGAGTTGGTGGTTTGGTGCCTTTGTTGTTCTCAGCTTTTGCTTTCTTCTTTCCTTACGCACTAATGAAACCATTGCAGTAAAATGCAATTGCTAGAGAGTAAACGGGACATTTTGAAAATAAGTTTTGGGGGGGGGGGTTCTTCCTTTTTGGTACTTTGTAACTTAGGAGGTTGATGAATATATAGGAACCATTTCTGGTGAGATTGCCTGAAGTACTTTTGGCACAAACTGCAGGTTTTGTTAAGAATAAATAAGTAAAAGTTCTGGCAAGGCAGATATTAATAGAAATATTGCCAGAGACATTAGTTTAAATCCAGGCATGTCCCAGAAATGTCTGTAAACCCATCATTGAAGCATTATGATTGTGCCTGACAGCCAGAAGGGAAAACAGCCTGGAAACCAAACTGAAATTGCAGGGTAAAGTTTCATTCTAAGCTGAATGCAAATTTATACAGTAGATGGAATAAAAAGTGGGTATTTTCTAGGGGTGCACCGACAGATTTTTTTAAGCTGATACTGATGGCCAATTTTTAACGAGCCATATTGGCTGATACTGATATGATAGCTGATATGCAGCCCAGCAGCGTGGAGACCAGCATCAGGCTGGTAAGTCTTTTGGGGGGGAATGGGTGGGGGGAGAGAAGGGGCATGGGGGGCAGATTGAAGCCCCCATGGTGACGGAGGGAGTGGGACTGGGGCAAGGGCAGGCTGCCCAGCTGGGGTGGGGCACTGCGGGCTGGGGCTGGGTTAGCACTGGGCTCTTCCCAGCGAGGGGCTGGACCAGGCTGCACCCCAGAATTTGCTGTAGCCCCCCCCAGCGCCACCATTGCCCGCCCCAAGTGCAGCTTGGCCCAGCCCTAGGAGACATGCACATGACGAGCAGTGCAACAGCTCTAAGAGTTTGCCAGAATGAGCTTGGCACCACCTCAGCCCACAGCAGCAGCTCTCTCTGCCCTGTGTGCAGATCCACCCCCTCCATGTCCTGGGCTGTGTGCAGTGGCAGGAGTCACCACCCCCTCCCTGCGCCCACCGGATGAGCCACTCATGGCACTGTCCTGTGCCCTGCCCCAGTTGGGCAGTGCCTGCCCCAACCCCGGGGGCCTCAATCTGCCCCCCATTGCCCCTTCCTCCCACTCCTTCCCCACAACAGACTTACTAGCCCGACTCTGGTCTCCGTGCTGCCAGGCGGTGCTCCTGGCTGTGTGCATGCTGCAGCTATGCACATGCACGCAGCATTTATTGACCACATTATTGGCCACACAAGCCCAAAAAAGCCAGTTCTCAATTTTCCTTATATCAGTGCCGATCTGATATGAGACCAATGTATCGGTGCACCTCTAGTAGTTTAATAATTATTTCAGTTTTAACTACTTGCTTAATAACACGCAATAATATTGACAAATAACACAGATTTTTTTCCTAATTATTTTAGACTGACAAAAATAACTTTTCTAAAAATGGCAATCCTGACTATAAAACATCCCACATAAGTCCTCCCAAAATAAAGTTGAACTTAAAATTCTGGCACATTTAACTATAATATGCCTTGGGTTCATTTTATTTACCTTTGCGGTTTGATCCTTCAAGTTGCTTTTTCTTAAGCTTTTCTTTGTAACACAGAAGTTTCAAAACTGCTTTTCAATAAAACTTGCTACACTCCCACAATCACCTGACTCCAGTTGCTGATGCTTTAAGAAAGCCAACAAATGTCACAAGGCTCTCAATTGAATTACAGGCATTGGCAACACTCATCTCTCATTCCACGTGGTTTTGTGAGCTAGGTGTTGGCAGACAAACTACTTACCCGGGTTAGAGCAGAGCTTGCCGCGCTTTACACAGGTGTACGCAGCAGGTGGGTTTGTGCTGTAAGTAAAACCCACTGATGATCCTTCCCATTATCTGGAAGCCTTTTATCTCTTCTGTAAGCTTCCATCTGGGAGAGACTACAGGGAACTCATTCTACAGGCCATTGGGATTGTATTTAGGTACATCTGGGTGTGAGGTAGCACCACAAAGGGATAACCCGAGCTAGTTCTGCACACCCTAGCTCTGGTATGGGAAGCTGCGCAGCCACGTCAATGCAGTGCTAAGTGCAGACTACTTAGCTCCGTTCTTGGCAGAGAATGCTTAAATCGTCTGCTGTGGAGGGAAGGGGGCACGCTTCAACGGAGCAGCATATGGCCTGCTCTCCCTGTCCGTATACCACTGACTCCTGGTTTTTCTTGATCCCTGCTAGACCACAGAAGTATGGAACAGCCTATTGTTTGAATGGCAAATGTAGCTGCAGCACTAGGAGACATGCACATGACGAGCAGTGCAACAGCTCTAAGAGTTTGACAGATCAACTGCAATTGCATGTTGCTGCTTGGAGTGTAGATGTCCACATGCTGTATAAGGGACAAGTGTCACTAGCTTCATTTTACAGGTGGGAAAATGGAGGCGAAGAACAGCTGTGTAGCTTGTGGGGGGAGGGGGGGATGGACGTTCTTCCCTTTTATCTGCTTTTATAAATTGTGTGTTGGGGCAGCTGTGTATCTGCTCCCATCCAGCTGACTAAAAAAATATTGTTTCCTACTTAAGCTGCTGCCGTGTCAAGAGGTGTAGGAGACCTGGGGAAAAAGGAGGACAGCTTGCTTTGGAACTTGTGCTTAAACACCCCCAATGTACACATTCACTTACCATATGTCATGTTTATCTAAAAAGGCATCTTGATGCTATTTCTTTGCAGGAGTGACTGAGCTGCACGCAGGCTGACTTTTTTTTTTTTTTTTTTTGAGCAAGACACGTACCAGAGGTGCTGGCGGTCGATGTTTGTAACTTTAGGGTTTGTCCTTCATCCCTGCTGCTGCAGCTGAAGCCCGTGGCAAACTCGCTCCTCTCTATATTTGGATACTTGATTGACACTGGCTCAAGAATGCCGTGACTGTGAACAAGGAAAGCGAAGAAACACACTTCTGCCTGAAAGATTTTTTTTTTTTTTTCCCCTGGCACAAGCAGGCATGCTACACAGGAAACCGTGTCAGAGAAGAGCTGATTAGTGCCTGAAAGTACAAGTCCAGACCTTAGCACAGCTTCCATCCTCGCCATGGGGGTGTGAAGTGTGCGGTGTTTTATTTTTTTTCTTTTGGAGCTCTAATACTGTTCAGCAGACGGACGCTGTCTGCATCGGAGGCTGCTCATGGCATGCTCACAGTCTAGTCTGAATTAGCTTTGGGTCTCCCACTGCTTCAGCTGGTTGAACAGCAGTATAGAGAAGATGTTGGACCTAAGCTTTCTGACAGAGGAGGAATATGAGAAGCTCATGAAGGTGCTGCAGAGAGATGCAGAGCTGAAGAAAAAGGACAGTGATCGTGTCAGGTAAGAAAGACTGGGTGTTCACAGATACTGAGATCATTGGGGAAGGGGTCCTCAAACTAGGATGCATGTTTTGCATATAGTTTTGTGTGTGTGAATGCATGTGTGTGGGTCTGAGGAGCAGAAGGTGGCAGTGGCCTTTTCCCTTTACCTCCAGAGCTGGAAGAGTCCTTCCATCTCCTCCCTTGCATTTTCAGTCACTCTTGCAGCTGCTTTCCTTCAGGAGAGCTGGGTGTGACTCCCTGAATTTGTCCACACCTCTTGGCGGATTAGGGGATCGGTGTCGTTCGATGGGGGTTGCCCCCTCCCTGGACTTGCTTCTGCTTCACCACTTGTTATCCAGGGGCGGGGGCAGAGCCAAGAAGAGAGCTTGTCTCACTTGTACCCCAGCTTCAAGATGGTTCATCCTTGTTCATTTAGTTCTCGCTGCTCCGTAGTGGGTCTTCATGCTGCCATCAGGTTGTTCTGGGTTTGTAGTGAGCAGGAGGCTAAGCGTGCTGGGCCAGGCTGTGAGCTGATGTCATTCGGCATAGGTCAGCTGAAGCCAATGGAGCGAAGCCAGCGGAGGACATGACCCTTGACTTTTTGCTGAACCAGAAAAGACTGAGCCCATTGTCTGGGCCCATACTCGCTGTGCAGCACTTCTACAGCAGTCCTGAGGGGGCTCATGTCCAGCCCTCGGGTTACAAGAAGAGGGCTATAGAGATCAGCTAGCCAAGAGCTACTGGTGGTTGGGGTGTGAGTTTGGGAAGACCCAGATCCTTATCTCTGGTGAAGCCAACGCTGGGATACATTTAATGTTAGTAAGCTTTTCAGGAAGATGCATAGTTTTGGTTTCAAGGTGTGATCCATTCTGAGCAATAACTCTGGTGGAAGAAGCTAACTCAAGTCAATGTGATCGCAGCGGATGATTCGTACTATTGTCAGTAAGATCAAAATGTGTTCCTTAGTTTTTAGGTACCATAAATTACCTCTGGTGCAGCACTGGGACACGGTATTGTTATCCACCGTGTGCCCTCACGGGTGAGGACCAACAAAGTTTCCTCCACCCAGGGGAAGGGTGTGGGGCCCAGTTGGAAGGGCATGCTCTCCCTTTTTCCCACCAAATGTGCTGCCTCTTGGTCTCCCAAGTGTGCAGGGGCCATGTGGGAACTGAGGAATCGCCCACTTTGCCATGTTTTTCTCAGGACCTCACTAAAAGCAGGACAACGCCCCCCTGCAAAGCCCTCTCTGGGGGCTCAGCTGGCTGTGCTGAGAGCAGGGGCTAGGAGGGAGTTTGTAATACTGACAGAAGCACAATATCCCATGCCAGCTTGCCAGAAAGCAAAGTCTGCAATCTGTACCCGGTGCCCCTGCCCCGAGGCAGCCCAAATGTAACACTAATGAGTGTGCAGCATATCTGCTGGCAGCTACAAAGGCTCCAGAAGTTGTGCTGCAAAATCCTACATTGCTCCTCAGACCCACACAGGAAGCTGCCCCCTTTGTACCCTCTGGCACCCTCAGCCTTTCCAGGGTGTTGGAAATCCTTTCCCAGAATTGCACTGAGCTCTGCAAAGGCAGGACCAGCGAACAGAGATCTAACTCAGCAAGTTTTTGTGCAAAAACAAAATCACTGGAGCAGAGTTAAAGGTACAGGTCAGCGAACAAGACACTTATTAGCCTGGGTGCCAAAAAAGAAAAACCAGCCATGGGCGTGCCAGGGCCAGTTACAGTAAGAGAAGCCGTGCTCAGGAAGGAGAGCTAACTGTTTGCATGCTGTATTTGGTTTGGTGCAGTGACCCAGAGGAAAGCTACTGTCTGCAGGAAATGTCTAAGGGGCAGATTGATACTTCTGGCAGCTTAATGTGTTTCAGTAGGGTTACATCAAGGCTGTGTCTGGTTCCAGAGTTCAGGGAAGGAATGAAAGAAATCCACAAAAGTACCGAAAATAGACAAATCCTGCTGAAGCCACCTAAGCATACCTGGCAGGTGTCACCTATTTGGGTTTGCATTAACAACTGAATATCCGTGTTCAGCATGTGTTCTGTGTTTCCCAGCCCAGCTAATGCAGGGAGCCACCTTCATTGTCATGCTGAACCTAGGGATTTCACAGGGCAACCTCTGGAGCCTTTGTAGCTGCAGGCAGATACACTGCACATTCAGTAGCCTGGGGAAAGGCAAAGCCCCTGAGATAAATAGGATTTTTTTCTACCAGTCCCCTTTGCAGCTGCCGAGGGAATGGCTTCCAGTTTCCACAGAGCTCTGTCGGCTTCAGCAGAGTCACTGGCCCAGGAGTCACTTACTTGCAGGGAGTAATTGGGAAAGTGCATGCAGTGAACATATTGGTGTGCATCCCCTCAAAGCCTGCAAATTGGTGGGTTCACAAGAGCTCATTTGTGTTTCATGAGCCCTAAACTGCAAAGGGAGATTCTCCTTTAGCTCAGATGCAGCAGCAGAAGCTTATGGATTCTACCCCCAGTGTTTCCCGAAATTTCCTAGTGGCCACAGTGCGCAGCATTGTGGCTACCTAAAATGGCTGGATGCCCATAGGCTTTTCACATTGCATAGGGCTTTCATTGAGTATCTTCCTGGAAATACTGGATTTAGACACCCAGTGCCTCTGTGGGGTACAAATATATTCAGAGACTTTACTGCCTCCATTCCTCATCTTCCAAACAAGGATAGGAAGTGTTTGCTTACACTTGAGAAGGATTGGCTTGGGCAGAACTTGGAGTAAAGCCCAGAACCAAACTCTCAAGTGGAAGAGTTGACCCAGTCACTCTTGTATGAGAAAATCCATGTTTGCGTATCAGCGGGTGGTGGACTCAGCATGGAAAGTCCAAGACAGATTTCCTACATGAGGCAGGATGTTACCAAGGCAGAATATGTCTGGATGATCAAATGCCTCAAGTAACCCATTTAAGATGGATTCATATTCATTCCTGATGAGAATTCATGGGGACTCGCCCTTGGCCAAACCTGCTATTTGTGTTTGGCTTGACAGATGAGCAGGGTCCCCGGGCTGACCACCCAGGCTGCCTTCTAGTTTCCCTATCCTTAGGTGTAGATGAGCACAAATCAGATGAGCTGAACCATTGCTAATGTTTGTGCCTGCGATTCATTCACAGACGCAAAAAAAGAGGCTGGACTCAGGCTTGGTTGAAAATGTGGGCAGCTGCATGGAACTGGATTGCTATCAAGGCTCTGCAAGGCCTTACTGGACCAGTCATTGCTCTAAACTGGCTTGTCATGAGCAGGCTTTAAAATTTGCTTTCCCACCCACCTCCTGGACATCCCCTTGAGCAAAGAGAGCAGCTTCCCAAGGCAGAAACAGCGCCCAGAGTTCTCCTTTCTATTTAAGCCTTTTTAATTTTGTCAGATGGGATTGGAATAAGATGTTTGGTGCAAACTCAACATAATTTCCTTACAAGTACGTGACCTATGCTCCTACATTCAGGCATTCTTTAATGCCTGTTCATTAGCATATGTCATGACATTGCTTTCAATTGCTCCTCATAATATGACCATTATGCTCTGACTGTTTGGAAAACAAATTCAGCTACAGTCCTGGAAGATAGCTATGCAATCTCCAGCAAAAATGAAACAAAATGAACAGATTTTTAGTCTACTTTATTTATTCAGATATCAACAACATTCCTCCCCCTCCCCCTCCGCCCCCTGAAAATACCTTAAAGAAACTACGTGTTAAAACTACGTACGGAAGTGTTGCAATCTGGCCGATATAAGGCCAGATTCTGTGTCACTTTACTTGCACTGTGCCCTTGCTGCTCGGTCCTATGGAAATGAATGCTATTATGCAAGAAAAGGCACTATTAGGTGTGGGTAAAGTTGCTCTGTGCTGGATGCCAGCTGGAGCTGTCCATTTGCTCTTCCTTATGCTAAGCTGCCCGGCTGCCTCCAGAGCCTTTATAAGAGTGCACTAGGTATTTCCCAAGGGGAGATAGGTTTATGTAGCCCTTGACTGATACCACTAACCATTGACCGCATTGGGGTACCACTGAGTCATAGAATATCTATACCAGTCAGTAAAATACTAGAGGTGAGAGAGGAGACGCACAAGCTAATACTAGCAGGAAGTCTGAATGCACTGTACCTTTCCATTTGGGTTGGTCTAATAAAAGATATCATATTCACCCAAGGAACCTTGTCTGCCTGTACCTTTCCTCGAATTGCAATTTCAGCTCCATTCACCATCTAACATTGGTGAAGCTGAGTCAGTAACTGAAAGGGAGACCACAGGTTTGGTGCATGCTGCAGGAGGCAGCGTCAGTGATTCGGAGGATGGCAGTCTTCCCTCTGAGTCAGAACAGACCCAGCGCCTCAGCTCAACAGGTGGACACATCCTCTTTCTGGAGGAGCCTGTGCTTCAGCTGGTTTGTAACACCCAGTTCTTGGTGTCTAGCAGTTACCATATTCATGATGCAGTGACATATTTGGGAAGAGGATGATGTTTTAGCTCAGCATATGTCTGCACCATTTCCACAGTGCTCCCAAGGAGCACCACTTTCAAACAAACCCAGTCCATCCATTCCCACCCGGTACGTGCCACTCCCAAAAATGAGGCAACAAAGCCGCCTTAAAAGGGTAACTTCTCACTGCTGCTCTCAAGCACGCTGGAGACAGCAGTGGGAGGAGGCACCCCAGGGTGGCATCACTGCCTTGTTTCTGGGAATGGTGTGTGTGGAGTGGAAGAGCATGCTTGAGAGCACTGCAAAAGCAGTGCAGACATCCCTTCGTCTTGCCTAACTTTCATCTTCAGTAATTACATGCAGCCCACCTGACTCTTCCTCCATTTTAATGGTAAATGGTATTTGCCTTTACTTCTTATCCTTAACTGTTAAATCAACCCACTGTGCTCTATCCCAGAAGTCACTGAAGAGATTCCTACCTCTCTGAAATGTTGGGAGAATATTTGTAAAGACTTGTAATATCTTAATATTAAAGGCACTACAGAGATACTAAGTGTTATTAATTTAAGCAGGCTTATATACACCTCAACAGACAGCTGTGTCGGTGTGTTTTGTGTGTAGATGTATCTATTTAACCCCATGTTAGTCCAATGATACCTTGATTAAACTCGGTCTCCCTGGCTTTCTCAGACAGTATTTGAAAGCAGTGTGTTGTGTGAGACTTTCCAAAGTCCTCATGAGATCTGTCAACTGGATTCTCCTAGGACTTCTAGTTTGTGCCATAAAAATACATTGAGATAGGTTTTATTTTGTTTTTTTCTCCACCTCTTGCCTTTTTTTTTTTGCATATAACCTATTTGTCTTTTTCTCCCTAGACGATTGCAAGGCTCTATCCATGATGAAAAGAAGAAGTTTGTGACGGGTGAATGGTTTTATGAAGTGAAGGCAAAGCGTTTTCAAGAGGAGCTAGAGGGGCCAGATTTGCTTCGAGCATCAATTAGAAGGAAAAAGGGCAAACTAGAAAGTAAGTATAATGCAGAGCAATGTAAAGCCACCTGGACCCAACAGGTGAGACTCAGTCACTGGTCCTCCATGTTGAGCCCGTCTGGGCAGTAGGCTTTGTATTTGCATTCTAACAGGGCTATGCTAAGCTCTCTGGCCAGCATTGGAGATTATAACTGAGGCAACGTTAGGTGAAATTCAACCAGGTGCAAAGGACCAGTGCAAGACCTATGCACCAATTAAGTTCACTTGACCCCTGTTTTAAAGACATAGCTGGGAGCAAGTGGCACGTAGTGCCTGGTTTGTTTTCCCTGCACTGGATTGACATGTGCCATAAAAATTGGAGCCAAAACAAAACGGATTCAGACGCTGAATCAATAGGAGATAAATTTAGCTACAGTGCAGCTGGCATGGCTTCACCAGACATGGCAAGTGGCTCTGGCCTGAAAGCTTCCAAAGTGCATTCCCTCTGCTGAGGAGTGACCTGGGTTCACTGTACTGTACTGCCCTTGCTATACAGATGAAGGAGTTTAAGGGCACCATTTCTCTGTTTCTCTCCCACTTCATCATGTCTTCTTGTTAAGTGATGCATCTGCTAAGGCAGGCGTGTGGCGTGCAGGAGATTGGGGAGAGGACAAGCAGCACAGTGGCGATAGGGGGGGAAGCAATGCAGCAAACTGGGCCAGCAGCACAGGGCTGGGAGCGGAAAGCAGAGCAACAGACCAAACAGGGAAAGGGGATCGGAGTGGCACTTGGAGAGAGTGTGGGGCTAATATGTGGTGCATTTGCCAGAAAGGTTGGCTCCCGTTGTGCCAAGGCATGACTATTGCTATTGCAGCAGCTCCTGAGATCCCAGCTGAGATGAGCACCCAGTGGTCCCATGTGCTGTATTTGCAGCAAGGAAGAGTCTCTGCCTTGAAGAGCATACAAGTTAAATCTACTGGAACAGCTGGTGAATGTGTTGCTTTCAGATAAATTACTCTGTCCACCTCCCTACACAGAGGGGACAGAGTCCCAGTGGTTCCTGGCTCAGAGGAGAGAGTGCTGCTTCTTTAGCACCAGCTCATTGTACCCTGTTGCTCTTGTGCAGGTGCTTAGCAGGGCTGGGGGCTGGCCTGGATGTGACCACCACTCCCGACAGTACAGTCCTGCAGGGAACTCTTTCAGGAGCCAGACTGTCAATGGGCAAGAAGGGAACTGAGAAGAGAGATAAGTGTATGGCTTCTTCCTTTGATCTGGTCCTTCCTTCTTGAGTCTGCTCTCCCGGTCACTCTGCTAGGAGGAAGGAGGATGCAAACCTAGTGCCTTCAGCAGAAGACTGACAAAACAATGCAGCAAGTTTAATCCTGTACAAGGAAATAACTCCAGCAGAGGTGGGACAATGTAGTTTCAAAGTGCAAAATGTCTGACTAGTGCCAAAGCTAGGTGCCATGGCAAGGGTGTGTCTGGGGCCTTGGCTTAGTGCCATGCAGCATGCAGGATGCGCTGTGCTTGATTTGACACGCAGCTGAAATCCGTGGTTGTTTGTGGAACACAACTAATGTGACTTGACTGCGAAGGGCCCTGAAGAGAAGAGAGCAGCTCTTTATGAGAGGGGCAGGGCTGCATGATGAGTGCAAATGTAACCAGCTGGAATTGGCACTTCTGACTGAACATTTGTGGAAATAGCAGCGGGGATGATTCACATCCAGTCCTGGACATAAATAGCAGGCAGTTCCGGCTCTGCAGAAATGCCGCAGGACTGGATGCCACTCTTGCACAATCTCCAGATTGATTATTTTGTGGTGGAGGGAAATCACAGCTGTGCAGACATGCTGAGGTAGTTCCCAGCTCTCAAGCTGTGGTCATGATGGGCAGCTCTAACCAAAGTGTACCAAGGACTCTACAGTTATAATTGCTCTTGATGCTGCATCAGGTGACCTGCCAGTCTGCCTTTGCTAATTTACTTCACTTCATATCCATCTTCCCTTCTGCCCATTCATCTTGGTGCTCCTTTACTAAACTCATCTGTGTTTCCTCCTTCAGACTCTCTAAAAGTGCAGGCTGTGCTTTTCTGTACTCATCAACCTGGATCTCTCACACTGAGTCCCTTTCCTTCTCAAAAGCCCCAGTTCAGCAAAGCGCTTAAGTGTGCTTTTAAAGCAATGCAACTTAAGCATGTATCCAAAGTTAAGCACATGGAAAATTACTTTGAATTAGGACCTTGCACTATTTTAATTTCTCTCTTAACTTAACCGTCACTCGGTTGATGTAGTTTGGAATAGATCACCGATGCTGGTGGGTTTGTATTAAAGAACTGGTCCTCTGTGTTATATGAAGCACCTTTTATACTTGATCTTCAATGGGGGGTTTCACTGAACTCAGGTTACAGAGTTGCTGCAATAATGCAGGAGCAACTCATATTATTTTTCCAGGTTAAAAGTGTAAACAGATTTTTGGTGGGGAGTGGGGCATGGAGAGCTATTTCCTTGGGTTTTATTTAAGAGCTGGGGATTAAATGCACTGTTGTATTTTATAAAACTTCTGGAAACTTAAAAAATGACAATCCCTTTCCAACACAACTGAGTTGCAGCCTTGGTGGTGCCCACTCTGGAATGCGGCTTTTTTTCTAGGATCTGCAACAGTGTCAATAAGTTTAAAAAATATTTACAGAGAGGCAGGAGTTTCAGCAGGCCCTGTGTCATTGTGATGGGGAAAGGTCAAGTACAGGGCCTCTTTTTTGTGTGCTGGCTAAGAGCCAGCATTGAATTTCAGTCTTTAGCTTTTTGCCTCGTGAGCGACCCTGACATCATTAGCAAACAGCCCAGGTCAGGAGATGAGCAGCCACAGGCAGAAATGTTTAAAGTCCTGTTTTGTTCAGACTTAACTCTTAGGGTTGTGATTTGGATCTAGGGGAAGTAATAGACGTATTTTTTCAGGTTAACCTCTTAAAAAAAAAATCCCTCTAAAAATGTGTCTTTGAATGTGTATTTTGGACAGCTGGAAAAATATTTGTTTAAAAAGGCCCTGACAAATGTTGTTAACCTTATTATTATCTAAGGTTGTGGTTAAACTTTACCTTGGTCTTCCTTCTCCCATTCTTCCTTTTCTTTTCTTTCCCCTGATTCTCTCAATCTTTCTCTAAAGACTGATTTTAAAATCAGTAGCAGAACATCTATGTGGCTATTACTTTCAAATAGATTTTTCCCCGTTACCTTCTCATTGACATATTCTCAGCTTTGGGTAGTGGTCAGATGTCAGGCACTGAAGCAATTCTTTTTATCAAAGACTTCTGTTATTTGCCAAATGCTGATATTCCCTTGCTGGTAACTGGAAACAAACATGTTTCCTTAACATATAAGTGGAGCATATGTTCTCTTGATGATTCCCTTGATAAAGATCAGAATTATACTGGTGTCCCTCAGAGAAGAGTTTGGCCCGCGCAGGTAGGAATTACTAGCATCTTTCAAAATGGGGCATACTACATGGCCCCGAGTCTAAAATTAGTGAGACAAGGGCTTCTGATCACTGTCTTGTCAAAATGTTACCCTTTCCCT
>NW_005842642.1:710328-738576 GCF_000455745.1 Alligator sinensis
GAAAAGTCCATTTTTAATACAATGCTCCCATGACTCGAGAAGGGCTATAAATCCTGGGTGAAAGCCCTGGGCATTATGTTAGGATGTGGAAGGATCTTGGAGAGGACCTACCAGCTGGGCACTGACATCCCCTTTCACTGCTCAACTCCTACCACAGAGAAAAGGAGGAAATGAAAATATTATCTTCATAAAAAGGCCCAATAAGCAGAGATTGGACGTTCCAGAGATTCTGTGACCTCCGCAGAGGGTTTTCGTGTTGTTAGTGGTTTTATGTGGATACACTTGGACACTCCTATAAATCCAGAAGATAAAGAGATGGACTTAGGGGACATTTTCACTATAGTCTGCAGTGTACAGTAGTAGAGGTACAGATGCTTCTACCTGAGCCATCTGCGAATGAGTTAGTGTGGGTACCAAAAACACTATGTCTGTGGTAATACAGACTTCACAGCAGGCCTATTTACCCTGGTGAGAGCAGCGGAAATTAGCTCTGGGTAAACTGCATGCTGCTGTGGCTATATTGCTTCAGATACCCAACCTCCACTGTTTATAGCTTCTCTGCGCTGGACTGCAGTCTGCAGTGGGACATACCTTTTGTCTAGCATGATCGGAGCTTGGCATGGAGTGCATCTCTCTAGGCTGGAGATAATGAATAGTTTTTAAATCCTGTGAGGAATGCGATGGTAAACACAGGCTTTCTGTTGGCTGTCCTACCTTGTTCTCACTGTGAGCAATCTAATGACGTTAGTGGTAACAACTTGTGCTTTATCCTGTGAAAAATCAATGCATGAGAAGTAAAGAACACCTAATAGAGCAGCCAGTTCATCTTCTGGCTGATGCAGAATGGTTCCCTGTAGGACAGTTTCCTGTGTTATATCTCATATGCTGAATGTCTAAATTTCCAAGTGATTGGAAATGGGTAGAAGGTGGAGCAGTAAAAGTATTAGAGCTGTATGGTTAGCTGTACCTATTTTTTGTTTAAAGAAATGTCTAGGCATGTTAAACTGGTTGAACAACTGTTAATTTAAGATGGAATTTGTCTGTCACTTTGTCCTCAATGTTACCAAGGCTACTGTGCTTAACTCGACAGTGCAGAACTTGTTTGTGATGAAGGAATCGGATATGACAGAATTGATTTGACAGAGAAATCTAGGTGTATAATAATCCAAAATGAGATTAAATAATTTATTAACTAACTTAAATGCTGCAAGTGGCAATAGGGTGAAAGGAGCTTTATTTGAAGTTTCCCTGAAGGACAGTGTACAGAAAAAGCAAATGTGATGCAGTGCATTTAGTAGTGAGTTCAGGGGTGGATCCAGGGAGGTACAGCAGTACAGTCACACCCCCTTTGTTTCCTGGTCCACCCAAAGTTTATAACCACCTACATGGAAATGGCAGTAGCATTTCTATTCAGGCAGTGCCGAGGGAGTCAGCTGACTTCTTGGTTCATTATGAACTACTTGATCCCTTCTGAATTCTTCATTCCACAAGTATTAACGACCCTCTCTTCTTTTTAACGGTCTTGATGCTCCCACCAGTCCAGCTAGCCTTTGTTCTGCCATTCTGCTGTCTGTCGGCTGCTCCTGGTAACAAAGCTCCTATTTCACAGCCCTGCAGATTGTTTTTAACTCCTTCCGAGGCTGCTATATTTGTTTTGGCTTCGATCTTAAACTGAATATTACAGCTCAAGGCCTCTAGCCAGTTAGTAATGCTTCTAGTTTATTTTTAACTGGAGAAAAATGTGTGCTGTTTGAAATGTGATGATGCACCTGATCAACTGCACCCCCCTTTTCAAAAGTCTGGGTCTGCCTTTGAGTAAGATGCAAGCTGAGTGGCATTTACAAGTGTCGAGGCCTTCCTGGGATGAGGGGCAGGGTATAAATGTGATCTGTCTGTTCCAAGCTGGCAGGAGGCTGCGTTTCCTTGTTATAGCTCTGATTGTTCTCCAAGTGCAGTTCTCTCTGCACAGTGGCTGTAAAAACAGCACTACTAGTGTGCTCCCTTTACACGTGAGGGCGCTGTAGCTGTCAACCTTAGTGGCTGCCATGTGTTAATGGCAGAGCAGCAACAGCTCTAGGAAAGGTTCTGTTTTGCGCAGCTGTCCCGCTACTTAAATTCCAGGTTCAGTCTTCTGGGCTCACTTACACCTGTGCAACCCAGATAAAGACTAGAGAGTTGTACATACAGAGGTAAGGACAGATGAACAGCACGTTTTTCTAGATTTGAGGAACACCGGTTCTCCCATATTGGATCAGAACAGACATCAGACACTGACGCTGGCCATCCACTGCTCTGACATTGGCCGGCACTGGAGGCTTCAGAGGAAGGGACAGCCTCCAAGAGTAGGCAGTTGAGCCGTAACCTGCCTGCATAGAACTGCGCAGTCCCATTTTTCTAAACATACTGCTGAACGGCAAGTAATTTTATACACGATGGATTGTACGGGGCTCTGCGACGTGTAGCCATTTGCTCACCTATTTATAGTGTATTTCATGGAAGATGTTCCAAAAAGTGTTGGCAAATTTTAGTAACAGGTGTATATACTCTTTAAGAGAGACCTAGCTTAGTAATGAATAAATACACTGTGGCCTCTTGTATTTTTCTTTTTACTGATCAGAATAAATTGGTTTTCTTCATCCTTGTTTGAGATTTTAATTCTTTTCTTGCCTTCTGGTGGACAGGAGACGCTTTTACCAGTTGAGTCTTGGCAATGGCTTTTCTTCACTGGCACATTGTTCAGAAGCTAACTGTCTTGTGTTGTTCCTTTCAGTTGGTACGGCAGAACTCGGGAGGCATGGCTTATCCCTGTGCCAGGGCAAACAATAGGGATCTTCTCTATTAACTGTATTGGCTGCCTCCTTTGTTTGCCAAGATCAGATGACTTTGACTCGAAACAGGAAATGGCTGAATTAAAATCCTGGAATGGATTAACTTTATTGACAGCCACTGTGGTGTCCTGTTAAGGTTTTGCAGCAGTTTGACAGCTTCTGTCAGTAATAAATTCACTAACCAGATCTGCTTCTGTTGTCACATTTCAGAGGGTTGGGACATGCTTTTTATAGTGCTGCTCTTGGAAGTGGTGGCTCTATGCAAGCATCTTTTGCTTTCACTCCTCCACCCCCATTGAAGCTGGTAGATCTGCTGAGCAAAAGTGAGCCAACCTGTCTCCCTCGTAATTACCCTGTGTTAATGTTACAGATTTATCTTTGGAATGCATCATCTAACAAGCATTCGTTTACACCAGCATAAAATGTAGCAGCCATCACAATTGCTAATTAAATATTTCTCAATCCTCTCTGTTATATAATAGATGAGGCTAATAAAGACATCTGCGAGGAACTGGAAGGCAATGCAGCTTCCCTGCCATCAGAAGCAAGGTGTCCTTCCTCCCCTGAACTCCCCCCAGATTTGGGGGACGAGAGGTAACTCAGTAAGGATTGTTCTTTAAGTACCGGCTGGTGGCCACACACACTGCAAGTTCGTTGCCTCCGTTACTTTAATGACATATTAAATACAAGTTAAATCTTGGCCAGTTAACAGAGTTTTCATGCTTCTGTTAAGAATGGGTGTGTTTGAGAGTTTGTAAATTCTTTTCCAGGTATTCTCCATTAATCCTGACTGGTAATGCCCTTATTCCATGAAAGTTTTCCTGCATGATTTGATAAGGGGGCCAGTAAAAAGGCAGCAATGGCCAGTGTCAGGATATTACAGATAATTTTTTCAGATTATTGATAATTTTGAATGTGTTTAATTTTTGCCTTTGTGCACCGTTAACAAAGCGAGCTGCTTTAGGAAATTGCTCACTTCCTGGCAGTTCCTTGCCACCCCTTTGCAATGATCTGGAATGCTGCAGAGGTTTTATGTGCACTGTGCAAAACCGCCCCGTAAAGCACCTGAACAAGCAATTTGGTGACCCCCAGTCTGTGTTTTTAGGCTATAGATAAGCCATTATTATATTTGCATTTGGGTGGATTGTTTCCTGTAGCTCCTTTTGTATTTTTGTCAGTCAAATAAGAAATTACTCCTAGCAAGTGGGAAGCGAGTCAAGACATTGTTAAACAAGTAGCCTGATGCTGCTGCTACTCCTAGTTCAATCTAGTGGGGTATTTACTAAAAGGGCAGAATCTAAAAGTCTTTTCACAGAAGAAAGTTCTCTCTGCACTTGCATCCCCAGCAGAGATGTGCCTTCTGTTTTGTTTTGGCCCGACCCTGAAATCCTTACACGGTTTTTATCATTCCTTTTTTGGGCAGAAGTCCCATTGCAGTCAAACTTGCAGGCCAGGCATTCCTATCCTAGATCTGACCAGGGGTCCCTCTTATCCAGCATCCTCTTGCTACCACCAGATGCTCCTTGAGAAGGTGTGAGGAACCATGTAACCTGTCCACAAGGAAGTTTTCGTCCTAACCACCAAGCAGTTAGCAGTTGATTTCTGCCCCGAGGCATAAGGGTTTATAGCCTATCTACTGTTTTTTACTATCTAATATAATTCTAGGTGTTCCCACTGTCTAAAATCTCTGCCTCTGAACTGAATGAGGAAGAGCTGGGAGCCTACTCATGTCCTGCTCCTGGAACCATGTGTAGAAGGGCATCTCTCTCTTACATGGAATAGGAAGTCTTGTGCTGCAATGGCAGCAGGATGTCTGGGAATGCAGGCATGAACAAAGAGTGGACAATGGAAGCAATGAAGATGTGAGCGGATGTAGGGGTGGCCTTTGGCTCCTCCATTTCAAACAGGAATCTCGGGAGAGCCTTCAGCTAGGGAAGGCATGGTAGAACGATCCTGCCTCACAGCCAGTTGGTAAAGTGGGACAGGGGAGCAGCTGACCAAAATTATAGTAGAGCCATGGGGCTTCTCACAGGTGTCCTTTCAATCCTCTGTGGATAGTTGAGGAATATGAGGGTATTAAAGAGCTGGATCCATAATCTGTTCTGTAGAATGAAGTGAGGCTGAGAATCCATGGGAGGAATCTTATGGCGTTTTCCTTCTTCTTGGCTTCCTCCCATGGGTTTCACTGGAAAGGTCTGGCCCTGAATAAACCTAGGTCAGACCTGGCTAAACCTGTCCATTTATTTTATTGATCATTATCTTTACAGAGGCTCCTTTGACTGCAATGGGGGATTTATCCATGTAGGAGCAAGCCTTTGCTGTGCTCCAAGCCATTTCAAATCCTAATGAGGAAAATAATTGAAAGCATCAGGCCTGAGTGATCTTAGCAGACAGGGGTCAGCATAAACAGCATGCAAAATTTAGAAATAGCAAAAATTGCTGAATGGAAAGGTTTGATCACCCTGTGGAGGGAACCTCACTATGGAACTTGCTTTTTCCATTTTATTTTTGATCTTGGAACTTACATCTTTGCTAACACGTCTGTCATCTGCAGATCTAATCCAGCTGGTTTTGATTCTTCAAAGGGATGTAGCAGCTCGCCAAAGCCCAAGCCAGGACTCTCCAAGCTTCCATCCACATCGGAAAAGGTACTATTCACACACAGGCTCTGTATTGCACTTAATAATTCCTACGGTCTGCATACAGGCTGCATCTGCTGGCTTATTGAGGAATCCTGATGGCTCCTGATGGCCTGACTGCTTAGTGTCCATGCTGAGATGCAACCACACTTTTCCAGTTTTGTCTGTTCAAAGACCCTGACAGGATTTTTTTTTTTTTTTAGACATCCAGTATAAACGATATGTCACCAGCAAGGAGCAACACTAGAGTAAATCCATTCTTGACTACAGCAGAGAACCTGCAGCTGGTTAAAAAAAGTAAGTTTCAGCAGTGTGGACTTTTATTATTCAACCTGGATGGCATCTAGTTACAAAAAGTTGTTTGGTTTGTATATAAGGAAGGTGGAGCCATTCTTACTTCAGCATGTAAGACTGGGTTCCCTGAAGTGTATAAGCCTACTATATCAGAGATAGAAAGGAAAGAGAGAAACCTACTATGACTAAATTACACTAAACTTGCTTTGGATCCCCTGGTATGTTGGTTTTTTTTAACTTTATTAACACATCCAACTTAAATAACAAATTTAATGTTTTTACGTACATCCAGTCTCTTAAAATACACATAGATACAGATATATAACTTCGCCAGTGCATTTTACATAGTCTATTTGCTTAGCTTGTAGGCTTCTTGGGTCAAGGAGCAACATATTCCTCACTCTGGTGCAGTATTAGGCACATTATTAGTGCTTAACAAATAGCAAATGTAAATATTATCTCAGTACCTTCAATGCTGTGAAACCAGCGCTTCTTAGCTTACTTCAAACATACAAACCAGAGCTAAGAGCATCCTTCATATTTAAATTTTTGCTTACATTTACCATTTCTTTTAGACTTTGAAATGTGTTGGTAATTTTGAATGTTTTTTCTCCTTTAATTTTCAATAAGCTGTAGCGCAGATCTTCTACTTAAATATAATATGGAATAAACTGTGAATGCTCGTTATTGTTATAGGTCATGAAAGGTCTTCATTGTCTGCCAGATTTTCAGGAGATCTAGTTCAGCCCAATTACTCTGCTAGCATTGATGTTCCTGATTTGGTCACTGGCATTCCAGCCAAACCAAAAAGTCCAGCTGAAGAAACTAATATTTTCAGCAAAATACCAGTCAAAAGGAGACCAAGCAAAGGGAAACCCAGATCAGAGCTGTCTGTGAATAACACGGAGCAGTCTGAGGGCAGCCTTGCCAAGAGAGAGAAACTCAAGAGCTCAAAACCTCCCTCTCTAGAAGAGGAAAACAACCGAACTCTGAAGCAAGGAGCCAACTATACCATTTCTTCCATGAGCAATAAAGAGGAGGACATTGGCCTTGATCGTGAACATTTCAAGAACTTGAAGGACTTTTGGGAGAAAGGAGCGGAGTCCTTGGTAGCAGAAAACACTTTGGAATCCAACTTGGTGGAGTCAAATGGGAGACAGTTCAAGCTGACTCGCTCACTCTCTGTACAGTCTAATCAAAGCCAAAATGGTGAAGAAAAGGCCAATATTCCCACAAAAACCAGAATTCCTTACAAGAGAACAGTCACCATATCTTCTAGTGAAGATGAACCAAGCTATGTAGCCCCTCCAAGGAAGGGGTCAGCCTCCTCTGTGCCCAGATCCACATATGGCAAAAGCAAAGGTGCAGTGGTTACTAAAAATAATTCCCTGAGTGAAAGCAATGGGAGGCAGTCAGCCCCAGAGGAGGAGAGGAAGGCACAGCGCAGTTGGAAGAGATCCAGGCTGCCTGTGCGAGTGCCTTCCATCAAAATACAATCGCCCACAGCAGAGAGTCTTGGCAGCCTGTTTGAGCCAGAGACACCAGCAGATGAGTACGTCATGCCAGAAGAAAGCAAGCGCAAGGTGGATTCACTGGCAGCTAGGATTCAGATATTGATTGACCCTGTATGTTCAGATGATAAGGATGATGGTGAGAGAGATGAAAGGTCTAACTTGGTCATTCAGGACAATGAGGAAACTAATGGAGAGGTGCTGGAGGAGAAGACATATGAGCCTTCAAATCACCTAACACATGATGAGCCTGCCATGGAGAAAGAAATCATTCAGGGAACCGACTCTGCTGTTTACTCAGGTATTGAAAACTCCCACCTGCCCTCCTATGATGCCTTCATGGTAGAGTCCCAGTAAGAATCTTTTCTACTTCCTTGCACGTGGTCTCTTCTCCAATCCCTCTGCCCACCTTCCTTTTACTGTCTACACAAAGTGTTAGTGTTTATGGAAGGTGCTAAGTCTCCGCTTTGGAGACAAGTCGTCCCTGTATCAGCAGCACCAGTATAGAAAAGGCAGTAGTACTGTATTAATTCCCCACACCTTCCTGGCCCCAGCCGACCTAAGCAGCTTAGTCCCTGCCATGGTGGCACTTCATCTCTGGGCAGTCTCATCTCTGTTTAGTCCAGTCTATGGCACCTGCTAACAACTCTTTTCTACCCAGAGATCCCATTTTAATCAAGTAGCTGGGAGAGCTGTGTGCCTTTGTGTATGGGGTTTGTTAATATTAATTATTTGTTCTTCCTATTGAATTGTTGACAAATAAAATGTGAAGCAAAGGTACCTAATTCAGCATGGAGGGATTTGGGATTTTAATCTCGATGGTATTGGCTCCTGCCCGCTAGGAAATGGACTTAAGCCACCAAACAGTGTTCATGCAGTAATGACTTTGGGGCCTTTTACTTGTCCTCCAATGTTTTATTCATAACTAAATGTGGGCTCCAAACTGCAAACAAAATTAATTGCAACTGCAGTTCTGTATCTCTGGGGTTTTATACTGTTCTCCTCACCATGGTAATGCCATTTTTTTTTATGGGCTGAACCCTCTAAGGTGCATGTTCAACTAAGTGTTTCTGTGGCTGTTACTATGGGCAAAATGAACTGTGCCTACATGCACCTGCATGGGAAAAACTATTCTTGCAGCAGTGTTACACCAAAATGTGGATTCTCTTCATTCTCAGCCTTGTTCGCCGTCAGCTAGTAACCTGGGAGTTGAGGGCGTCTGTCTCAGAGGCAGTCTTTCTAACCTTCTTGCACGTGATCTAGAATAGAACCACATTCAAATCCAGTTTGGTTTTTTTACCTGCACCAACCTTTTTTGTCCAATATTGGTGTCATTTCAGAGCTTATTTCCCATCTCACCTAACATCTCAGTGAAAATCCTGAATTATCATTTGGGCTAATACATGCATTTCCTGTGTCTACCACTCAGTATTTCACAGACACTTTTGCGTTTCATGGTGCACTTGGTGTTATTACAGCAGGTGATTTGTGTTGTGTGGGAAGCGTTGTGCGGGCCGTGGTCTGCTTCAGTGACTGGACTAATCCTTTAAGCGTTCCACGTTTGTATGATGGAGTGAAGTTTCTCTCAGGGGCTTTGGGGGAGATTTGCAAAGGCACGCTGGGAATGAGATACTATTGAAAGGATGAGAGGGTGGGGCATTTGAGTAGAAATGCTCTTTCATTTAATCCTGTTAATGTGTACGCTGCTTTTCCAGCAGTGCCAGGGAGGGACTCTTCTGAACAAAAGCCATGAATGTGGTGGCATCCCAGTGTCTGTCCTTGAGACTCTGGTCTCCAGCATGCTTGAGACTGCTTAAAGCAGATACCCGCCAGGTGCCCTCGACACTATCTTTGGCAAGTGTGAGCAGCAGTGAGTGGGTGGGTGTGCTAGGAAACATCCCTCCTGGATAGCACCATGGAAGCCTTGATGTCCTAACTAACAGAAGGGCTTTTAGACCTTGATCTCTTGTCTGTTTTAGTCGCTTGCTTATTACAGTGCTTTGGTTTTTAACATATTCCAGAGGAAGATGCGGATCCGTCTCCCATTGCCAAGGCTCTGGCACGAGCTAATAGCATTAATCTTGCAAAGAGCATGGTGAACATTTATACAACCACCGAGAGTGAGTAACATCTTCCTGCCTTCCCCTTTTACTCTTCCAAAATTGTAATGCTTTGTGGCCTTCATCCTTCAGTTGTTGGGCACCTACTAGGCAAGGAGCACATTATCAAGCTTGGCATGTTTCAAATTAGATGCAAACCCAGGCAACCTCAGAGCATCTTTTGGCTTGTCATACATGCTAGGTGTGACGAGTGAAACTTTCAGGCTTTCAAAAGGGCAGGGGGTGGAGTAGAAAGACCCTAACTTGGCTCCTTGCGCTCTGTGGAAATGAGCTCCCTGTTGGCCCAACTGCTGGGGTAACGGGAGTAGGACAGGCCAGAGTCTCTGTTGAGGGGGCTGCCCAGGAGCACTCTAAGCGAGCTGCGCCGGTTCCCCACACCAAGCACAACTCAGTTACTTGGCCTTTGGATTTTAGCCTCTGGATGCCAAGGCTACCGCGGAGCTTTGTTTGGAGTCACAAGCTTCGTAATGGTGAACTCCATGGAGTAGCCTTACTTCGACGTGTCGCTTGTTGGAGGGAGGGCTAGAATCAACATTTTATTACATTACTTCGGTTTCAAAGTGAAAATGCCTTGCAGCTTTCTGGGCTATTAAGGAAGTGCCTGGGCATTTTGAACACCGAATCCTGGTAGGGAGTGTGATCCTTCATGGCTGGGGTGTGTAATCTAAAATGAAGCCCATTCTAGGGTTAGTCATCCAAAAGGGACAAGTTAAACAAGGAACAAAACGTGTTTGTTTAATTTGGCCGTTTAAATTTCAACTGCTCTTTCTGATTTTGGCATGTTTTTAAAGCTGTTATAATCAGGCTTTTATTTTCTTGTTTGTTTCGTAGGGGAGTTTGGCACTTTCCCCTGTGATATTGCCATATGCCTTAAAAAACCAGCTACTCGGGGCACTGTTAGCATGCCTCAGTGCACACCGTATGTTAGAAGCAAGGCCAGACAACTGCATTCTGCTCCCAGTTACACCAGTGTAAATTTTCCTTGGTCTATACTGGTGACAAACTGAAAGCAGGGTTTGTCCTTAGATATGAGACAAATATGACTTTTTTGTTTTCAAAAACAAAAATTTGGAAGCAGATAACTTTTCCCCACGTCACGGGCAGTATCAAGATCAAATCATATGCAATGAAAATATTCAGCCGGCTTCAACAGGCTTTGATAAAGGCTCCTCTGTTACTGAGAAAATAAGATTCATTAAGCATCTGTCTGTCTTTATCAGAAGTATTTGAGAGAGAGAGTCTGCAACTCCTATATTGTAGGCAAAAATATTTACAAACCTTTTGTAAGCAGCAAATGCTTCCATACCATGTGATAAAAATGTCAGTCAGTTCCTTTGGGTTTTTTTGATTACCTTTTATTCTTCATAAACCTGCATTAACGAGGAAATAAGCTGTTATGTTCAGTCTCAGCCTAGTTATTCATAGTTCTGTAGGCTAACATTTAGATTAAATTAGCCACTAGAGGGTGTTTACAGGCTCCCTCAAATGCAATGAAAACACTGAAAATAGCATAGAAAATGTAGCTGAAAGTATTTCAGGAATACATTTTGATTTCACGGACCAACTTCAGATATGGGGGAAGTGGGTACAATGCTAGTGACTTCTAAGAGCTCTTCTTTGCTTCTTTCCAAGCCCTTGGTGTAGTCCACCGTTAGTGCAAACTAGATCTTACTTTATTCTCTTTTTCTGCCTCAGCCTATCAGACAGCTTATTGCTTATTTCTCCCTTGTGCCTACAGCCTACAACAAGCCTCCAGTGATAACCCAGCAACTTCTTGAGCCTGAGAGAGCCAAAGAGCTGAGCCGATCCACTCCAGTCCTTCTGTCTGAGGTAGTAATGTCCATTGAGCCCCTGAAGCTCATAAAGTGCATGCTGAAAATGTCCTTCCTAGTCACTGACCTGCTGTGGGGTGTCTCTAAGAGGACCCTTAGAAATTGTGACAGGCATAGTCAAATTCCTTAAAAAACCATAAAATTTCAGCTTGTCCTGATTTCTTGTGTTGTTCTCCCTGCAGAGCTGCATGCTCGAGTGACCTTCCCTACAGCCAGGCAGGTTGCATGCAGCTCTGTTTGTAGTCAGTTAATGATGACGTTCTTTCAGATGGTCCGAGGGAAAGTCCCTATGGAGACTCCCTGCACTATCTTCTGTTCTTGTAACCTGCTTCTCTCTCTAATGGGGCTCCGCTGAGCTCTCGGGTTCTGCATGTTGTGCTTTGTAGTGCCTGTGCCACGGTGGTTAAAGATGCCTGTTATTTTCTCAACAGACTGAATCGGACACGGCTTCAGAAATCAGCTTTCAATTTAACAGGCACAAAAAGACTCCCAGCACTGGCAGCCACTCCTCCGACATGGCCTCGGTCTCCTCGGTAGGTCCTTAATGCATTCATCTTGCTTGAAAGGGTTTCTCCGTGGGATGTAGTGATGCTGCATTCAATTCCAGTATTGTGGCACCTGGGGTGTCCCATGCGTTTCTGGGCATTGTGTTGTTAGAAGGATGAGGGGATGACGATTATTATTATTAATTATTTATTTGCCTTATAATAGTGCTGAGAGACCCCGTTCAAGATTGGGGTCCCATTGTGGTATGTGTTATATAACCACAGAGTAAGAAACAGTTTGTGCTCCAGAATGCCTGCAAACTAAATAGGCAAGACTGAGAGCATATGGGAGACAGGAAGTATTATTATTATTGTGCCTATTTGATGGATGGGGACTGGAGGCACAGTGGGATGAAGTGACTTATCTATTCATGTACCATCACAATCTGCGTGTCAGAGGTGGGAATTGAACCTGGAACTCTTTGGTTCTGGTTCGGTGTCCCACCCATAGGGCCCCCTATCTTTTAGCAGCAGTTGGAGGGAATTCAAAGAAAGAGTACAAAAATGGCACTAGAGGCTCCCGAGGAAATATTAAAAGAGCTAAATGCATTTAATGAGACTAAGTGATCCCTAAGGAGAAGACATATTGGGTGGGCCTGATGAAATGCCTGAATGAGAAACTCAGGACTCGTGTGCCCGCAGCGCTTTGGAAAATTCCACCCTCAATTCCCTGCTAGGGTGAATGAGAAGGGTGGATCTGGCTTGAAGAGAGGATGTAATTAGCAGATTCCTGTGGGGGGCAATGGAATACAGTTAAGAAAGGAGAAAAATGAGTCTGCTTAACAGGAAACACTTTCTCCCAAATATGATGATACTGCACAGTGGTGTTGTGAGGGTTAATCACTTGCTTTATTAACTGCAGTGCCATCTACATTAGCCTTTCAGTAACTCAGAGTAATTGCTGCACTGGAAAAACCCTCTTGTCTTATACCTCTGGGACCTGTGTGTTATTTCTGCATGATCATCCACTCTCATAGAAGCCAATGGGCTGGGTTGAATTTTTGAAAAGGGAGACCCGAAGCCCGTGAGCCATTGCACAGCTATGTTTGTGAACACAACTGATTCAGTGAGCGCCTGGCTATCCCTGTGTACATGTAGACACACAGCTGTGCATATGCAGGCATGGGAACAGGGCACACACCGAGTGCTTGGTTGGTTGTTGGCATCTCAGAGCGGGGTTGTCTGCCACCACGTTGTACAGTACCATGCACATTGAAAGTATCCAAAGCTTGAGCCAACCTCTAAGATCCTTGCTCAGTTTGTCCTCAGTGGTAAGGCTTTCATACCATTTGTAGAAATTAGCCTGAATGAAAACGGAATAACGTTTGAGTAAGGAATTTGTGATTTTGGCCTAAGCGTGTTGAATGTATACAGAATGAGTTGTGGTGCTCTCAGCATTTCTTTTCTGAAAAACCTAATCATGCTATCTCCTGTTGGACCAGGATAACAGTCTGCTGACCCATTGTGCGCTCGAGTGAAAGAGCTCCTGCTGTCCACTTTGGTCCCTTTGGCCCAAATGGCCAGTTCCAGTAAAGAGCTTCTAGATTTCAGGATGAGAATTGAGTCAGGGAGTCGTTCAGCGAATGCAGACATCGAATGCTGCTTAGCACTACCCTTATGGCTTGTGGTAGTCCCATCTTCACTGCCCTGGGGCCTAGTTCTTGAGTCCTTGGTTACATGAGTATGGGTTGTTGGACTGGCCCAAAGTCAAATGCAGAGTTTATTGCACTTTTCACTGGCAATATACTTTTAGGGTCATTTGTTACCCTTGCCAGACCAAGCGGGAAGATGCCTGTCTGATTAGCATTAACCTTGCTCTTCCATCCGGACAGGTGAGTGGTAGTGTGCTAAGTGTGTACAGTGGTGATTTTGGGAGTGTGGATGCCCAAGGGATGGTGCAGTTTGCTCTGGATTACGATGAGAAAAACCGAGAATTCCAGATCTTCGTTTCCCAGTGCCAGGACCTGGCTGTCGTGGATGACAAGAAAGGCAGATCTGACCCGTGAGTGAAAAATAGATTTGAGTTTCATTCTGCTTGCCAACCTTCTAACTTGCCCAATCCATTTCCATCAGTTAATATATCTCCTTTCTGGAAATGTATTGGTTTCCTTCGTCCAGACTTCTGGCCTTCACTTGGTGGCACCTGGCTGCTCCCATTGACATTTAATACCTCTTTTGCTGTTGACTTAAATTGGACTGGGACTTGGAAGCTGTAAACCTGATTGCTGAGCATGGAATTCCCACTGAAGACAGTGGGGTTAGGGTGCACGGTGCCTCTTATGATGAAGCCATAGTTTATTTACATTGTCCATTCCTTTAGGGCATAGGTAGGCAAGTAACAAAATAGTGTTATAAACACACATACAGTCATTGTTACTCCTTCCCTGTCATATGATGCATCCACCTCTGCCATTTCAGACTTTGACTTAACTATGTAGAAAGGTAGAAGAGTGAGTTTGGTCCTAATTATGATGGTGGATCTAGATGACATGGGCCCATGTCTATGATCAAATCTGGTTTGGATCACTAAGTTCGTTTCTCATAAACTACGAAAAAGCCATTACATAGAGTAAACAGTTGGGTTGCTATCACGTTGACTCAGATTCAGACCTAGAGGTGAAAGTCAGATTATTGGATCTCTGAAGACATCCCACTTTTCTCTTACTTCACCTGTACACAAGGTCATTGCTATCTCATATGTGCAGAGATCTAATACCATGATAGCTAGTCCCCTCTTCCCTTTACTGTCTTTACTATTTCGGGCAACGTAGAAAATGATATATAACGGTTTCTATATAATTGCCAGCTTTATTGGCCATGCAGCAGCCTGCCTCTGATTTTGTGGGAATTTGCCTGTCTCCGCTGAATGTTTTATATCCTTTCAGAGAAGCCAAGTTAATATCCTAGTGGATTTCTTAATTAGTTTTGGCTCCAGACTGTCGACTCCAGGTCTTCTGTTAGCATAAATTCCATGTAACAATTCAGAATTCTCCTCTGTTTATTGGAGCATGGCACTGCTGAATGTCAAGTTCTTTTTTTCCAGGTATGTCAAGACTTATCTTCTCCCCGATAAAGCTAGAATGGGCAAGAGGAAAACTTCAGTGAAGAAGCGAACAGTGAATCCCATTTACAATGAAGTGTTAAGGGTAAGAACATGAACACATTGCCAAAAGCTGTATTGTAGCACACTTAGAATTCCCTGGCAAAATCAGGATCTGGCCTTTGAAAACATTGAAGATGTGCAACCTTCTGTCTATAAGTCCGAGTTGTGGGTGTTCATTACTGTTTTGGATCTGGCCCTTGACCTTGCTGCTCATTGCATTGGCTCAGTGTTGTACCTCAGTGGCTAAGGAGATAGCTAAAGAGAGAGTTCATGCTAAGGAGCTAAGCTCATGCTATCTGTAGGGCTATGGAGATAGTTAATGCTTTGACCTGTCAGCTGAGGCTGCCAACAAGAGCACACAACATGGTATACTTGTTGTGATGGTACAGTTATAGGCTGTATGTTGTGATGGTGCAGATATAGGCTGCAGATAGGTAACTAGAAAGAGCTAGGCCTACACAGCTCATCAGACCCCCCTCAAAGAAGATTAATTGTGTAACCTAATAAGTATTAAGGATTTACAAGCGTTAATTACCAAAGTGTTGCATCCTCTTTATTGTTAGATAGTCCATCACCCTACTAACAAAGGACTTGACCAAGACCACAGGCTGAGTTGTATCAAGCCTGAGATAAGGATGCAAGTTATTTGTATCAGGCTTTTATGTCCACTGGACCTGGGTATCAAACAACCCTTACTGGTGGCCTGAAGTGATCTGATTAGCTTGTGTGTAGGCAAATGGCTGAGTGGGAGCCTCTCTATGGGGTCTTTCCAAAAAGCAAAGAACCCAAGGGCATGAGTTTTACAGAGCTCAGAGCCAAAGAGGGGCAGGGCAGGAGTGACTTATGAATAACTGGGGATCAGTGACCAGTATGAGTCTCATGGTGATCAGTCCCAGCTGATGTAGTCCTCTGATCAAAGTAGACTGGACTTTCATTAGAACATGCAAACCAAATCCCTCTGGCTGTGTGTTCACAGAGGAAAGCATCAGTGTGTGCCTACTTCATGGTTCTTGAACATTTGAGTTTGGCAGCACTGGGACTTTTTGGGGGGTACTGAGTTTCGAAGGCCTTTTCTGCCCTAGCTATTTACTTCTTATTTCTTCCACTGACTCGCATTTGTGAAAGTAGGAATATGTAGCCCTACTAATGACATCATAATAGTTGGAGCTCTGAGGATTACTTAAAAGCTCCACATCTTTTTTTTAATATGATCAGACTGTCCAGGTAAAAATGGAAATCTGTATCCACCTGCTCTAAGCAAAACATCCTCCTCCGCATCTGAATAGAGCTGAATGCAGCACAGAGTCCAGCTATCCAAAGGAGGGGCTTTGACTTTCAAAGTTTGTGCAGACTGCATGTAGGTTGAAACAGGGCAGGTCGCTTGTTTTTCAGGCTGAAACAGGGCAGGTTGTTTTTTCTGATGATGGAAAATTCAGCAAAAGGAAAAGCATTTTGAACACCTACCCTCTTTTCCCCCGTAGTATAAAATAGAGAAGATGGTCTTGCTGATCCAAAAATTGAATCTTTCCGTGTGGCACAATGACCCGTTGGGGCGTAACAGCTTCTTGGGAGAGATTGAAATAGACCTAGCTAGCTGGGACTGGAGCAACAAGAAACTCAACTGGTACACATTGAAGCCACGGGTAAGTGCATTGCATTTAGCTTTTAATTATATTTCTTGATAAGATTTTGTTTTTGCAATGCTCCAAGTGCAAAGCGCACACTTATTAACTTGACAAACTGGCCCAATACCAATGAAACGAAAAAGTTCCCCACCTGGAAAAGGACCTAGCAGTATATTGTGGTGGGCTCTGCCAGCACTGAGTGGAAATTAGCTCCAGAGTCATTGTAAATTTTTCATTAAGTCTGGGATTGCTTAAGGTCTTAGCTTAAGGATGGATGGAGAAGAAAGGCAGGCAAAACCTAGCCCCCCTTGCAATTTCTAGGTCAAAGTCAGCAACTTAATTTGCACCTGGAAACCAGTCAGAAGCCAGTGCAAACAAAGGCACAGCAAAAATGCATCATGCAGTTTATCTTCCGCTGTACAGCAGATGCTGCACATGGGAGGTGGAGGTCATTAAAACACCCCAAAGCTACAACTTGCCTATCCTGCTGGCCACTTGAAGTATCTACCGACAGACTAATGTTTTTGCCTAGTTAACCACAAGAACTCCCTCCCTTCAAAGGCAAACTTTGTAAAGTGTTCGAAACACACTGCAGGGAGATCAGGAAATGAAGGGACAGAACTATTTCCTTGGCCTACTCCAGGTCTGGGGCATTCATTGTAATGGAGCACCGTAACAGAGGGAATGAAGAGAGGCAGGAAAGGGCAGAGTTATAGCCAGTGAGTCTGTGATAAATTGGCCCTATGTGAGCAGACACAACAGCTGCAATGGGTATGGTAGCCCATGAGCACATGGACTAGTATGACACAGATCTGAGAGGAGAAGGTGACCTCTGCAGAGCTTCCCTAACTCTCCTGTCCTGAGGTGTGTTGATAACAACAGCAAATCCAACCCTCCTTTTGGAATAATTATTTTTTTCTGAGCCCACGTCTGACTCCTGTGCAAAGCTGGAGCAAACTGGTGGTGTCTTTTGTGCAGTGGAGATGATGGGAACATAATGTTCTTCTCTTGACACAGAGGACTCTAGGGTTGCTATAGGCCCTGAAACTGCTGTGCTTCCATTCCCCACTCTACTGGCTCCTTGAGTTTCTGACAAGCTCTGTCTATGCCAAAGGAGCAAAGTGGGTGAAGAAGCACTGGCTGCAGGGGAGCGATAGGATCCCAGAATACTCAGCACTGCATTTAGCAGTAGCACAGTGGAGCACCTATGGAGAACCAGTGCAGAAAGTAAGGCATGGACTCCTGTGACAGTTGTGCCAATCTCACTTTACTGTTCTGCCATTTAATTAGCATCGTTTTATTAGTACTTAAGGTGGTTTAAGACCAAATTCTGAAACCCTTGCTAAGATAAGTAGCAATTGCTCCCACAAAGAGGCCCACTGCACACCAGGAGTCTGTATTATGTACAATCATGCATTCCTGTTAACCGTAGAGGCCATTTCATACTTTACTGAGATTGTCATTCAACTGGACCTGAAGCAGGCTTGTTTTCGCAAGGCTGATAGCAAGAGTAAGCTCTACTGCATGTAATGGTTGTAGGATCAGGCTTGTAAGCATCTTGACTCCAAACAACTGGAGGATATTGAACTTTTGTGTAACAGAATTACTTTAGGCACATAATAACGATACAGCACTTAAGACCATAATGTATACTATTGACTGTAATGTATCCACTGGATACATTTTTGATTCCCACTGTGCCTCTGGGAAATGCGTGAGTCATTATCATTATCTCCATTTCAAACTTTAGGAAATGGATGCAGGGAGGTTATGTGACATGCCCAAGGCTATGGAGGAAGTGAGTGTCAGAGCCAGTGCTAGAACAAAGGAGTGTTTGATTCCTCATTCTGGATAAATCTGGTGGCTGCATATCCTTCTCATTTTGAAACCAACATAACAATCCTAGCTGGAATATTCTTATGGGTGTGAAATCTGGCAGTGATGAAGCATTTGATATCTGTTTTTCTCTAACAGGAAAACAATTATAAAAAATGATTGTTATAAAAATGATATGCTTTTCTCTACTTCCTAAAGAGAGGCTTAACCTTTTCAAAAGACCAGAGCAGTCCCCATCTCTCAGCAGCATTGCCTGCCCTTGCCAGCAGCAGTAAGGTGAACTGTCTGTTCATCCCCTTTGGGAGAAATGGCTTCAGTCTTTGAAGTGGATCCAGGAAAGGAATTTACTCATTTATTGAAGACTGTTTCTGAAAATATGCTGTTGCAGCTTGCAGTAGACTCCATCTTTATCACCAGGCTGCACACCAGGGGCTCTCTGACAGTCCTGGTGGCAGTGAAGTTTGTCTTGCTTCAAAAGCCTGGTCCCCATCACTTGACTTGAAGGAGATTCCCCTTTTGTACTTAAGTAGTATAAGCCAGTTACACACAACTGGGTAGTTCTGATTCCACCAGAAGAGGGTAGGAGCGCACATGCACGCTGGGCAATGTATACTGCCCTGGTGTTTCCAAACGAGCCTATTGGGAACATTTATTTTATGATGTAGTCTCTGCAGCCATATGTCATCAGTGTAACCTGACATCAATTTGACAAGAACAATGAATAGCTCTCCCCCCATAAAGACCTTCCCCACTCCATCCCATCCTTAAACTGGTGTGCAAGTAACAGGGCCTTCCCACATGACCTAAAAGCCTGATAACTCAGGCATCCATTTTCCAAATGGCTAGTGACCTCCATGTTTGGATGTCCAATTTGAGATGCCTTATAGAGGCCTGGCTTTCAGAAGGTGGTGAGCACCTGCTGTCTGACAGTCAGGCCCCTTTATATCTCAAGCTGGGTGCTGCCCAAATGGAGGCACCCCAAATCACTAACTAGCTTTACCCGTTTGGACCACAGGCTCTGAAAGATCATGTTGGAGAGTGAAGAGCCCTTCCCTGAGGAACAGACTGCTGCAGCCATGCCTATCTTGGGGCTCTCAGCTTGAGCATCCCCCACTGAACTCAAATGCTGCCTGTTTCTTGCTAATACATGTTCAGCCTGTCATAGACCTTTCTCTTTTAGAGCCTTTCTGCCAGTAACGGCGTGGATCATCGAGGAGTGATGAATCTTTCTATTAAATACGTCCCACCTGGAAGCTTAGGTAAAATGTATTTTCTATGTTAAGATGTATTGCCTGCACCAGGGGGCACACAGCACTGCTATTTAAGGCCTGGTTAAAGAATAATCCTATTAGAGCAGAAGCTGATCTTTGTGCTCAGCATAAACGCACAACCCCAGGTGTTTTATATTTCAGTCCTCATGTTGGGTATGATTTGTGTTTTAATTAACCCTGCCCATTTGCAGCTCATTGCTCAACCCTGGAGCAGACAGGAGCTTGCTCTTGTGCCCTTTAACCAATGTCTTATGAGAACAGGGCTGGCAAGTCCTAACTGGAGTCCTATTTAGACTTGCTTTGACCGGGCTGGTGTCACCCAGGTGGGAATTTATGGAGCAGACAGGCTGAAGCTAGGGTGGGATTCTTGGCTACAGATAAACCATGATGACTCTCGGATCTAGACGAATGTTCAAGGCAGTGGTTTGTGCCAGCTGAGGAGTTGGGCAGAGGCTCTGTAACAAAAGGACTAGATTCTGCTTAGCTATGGGCCTAAAGCAAATGTCCTTTTTACCAGGGGAAAGGAGTGTAAGGAGGTTAATACTGCACCAGGCTTAGGATGAATGAGCAAGAAAGATCTACCATGGTCCTTTGTACCCTTTGGGCCCCACCCTTACACCACCTCCTCTCGCCTTTCAGTCTTGCCACTGCCTCTGCTTCAGATTACACTCCCATTATCGTTTCTACCCCTGGCCCTGCTAATGAACCTGCCTGTCCTAGTAAAGTGGCTCTACTGGGCATGCAGCAATTTTATGATCCATAAGGGAATCGTACTAGCTATGGCTAGCGTCTCAAGTGGTGCATTTTCAGTGTGGACTATCACTGGAACAGATGCACATAGCCACATACCCAGCACCACTTGCATCTGCATGAGGTTGCGTTGGAGAAAGGAGTGGACACAGCCAGGGCCTGTATCAACCTCCTCCTGGTCTAGTGAAGGAAGCCCCTCCATTTCATTGAGTACTGTGTTCAAAACACTTGATTGACGCGGTTCTGTTTTCCTAAATAGCAGGTACAAAGAATCCCCCATCTGGAGAAGTTCATATCTGGGTCAAAGATGCTAAAGACCTTCCCCAGTTACGTCCTTCTGGAGTTGACTCCTTCGTGAAATGGTACGTGTGAGCCTCTGAGGATGAGTGGGCAGGGCCTTGGCGTAGTGCTAGCTTTATTTATCTGAAAAGAGGCCCCCAGAAACCTGCATGTTTCTTTTTTTCTAACGGTTTTACCTGCCAGGGCCTCTGCTTTCCGCACTATAAATAGCTGCCCATTATCTCGCACACAGTGCTCTATTCTGTAGGATCAACTAGAGTTAATCGCCTTTCTTGTTTACCGTGAGCCAAAATCTCAAGTCCTTACTTTGGGAAAAAGTTTTATCCAGGAGGGAACTGAGTCAAGCCAGAGGACCAGCTTTCATGTTTGGCCCTGTCTGCTCAGGCCCACGCTACACGCAGTGCTCTTTCCAGCTGCTCTGGGACCTGTGCACACATAGCCCACCCCACCTCCTTCACCCCATCTGGTCCTTTACATGCACAGCACATGGTGCCCACTCCAGCCATTCTGGGACCTGTGCTGCACACGGTGCCCAACATGGGGGGAGTCAAAGGGTCATGGGGCCAGATGAGTTTGACACTTCTGACTTAAAAGAAGCAGATCCCTATTAGAGAATTCCAGTGTTAAGTTTAATTTACAAGTCCTGCTGGTAGTTGTCAGCGGAGGATAAATAGTACAAAACAGTTTTGATAGCAAGCTGTTGTATGGCACTCTTCTATCTTCAGCTGCTGAGCATTTTTCTTAGTCCTTTCCTTTCTCATGTCCACGTCACATTGCATTGGAATCTGACAGGCCACACCCTGAATGCTTCTGCTCTGGCCCCAAACTTGTGACCTCTTGGGCTGTCAACCATGTGTACCTTAGTGCCCAGGCAACCCTAGCCACCGTTTTTCTTACTGAGGGCCACCAATATTGGCAAAAATTAGGGATTTATTTGCTCAGTGAACTTTGCTTTCTTACTTTTCAAAATGAAGGTAACTATTTCCATGTGTATAATGGAGTGACACTTGCATCTGTAGGTATATGGATTTATTTAGGTATCTGTTTATACAAAGGAGAAAAGATCCAAACCTTCCAAGTGCGGATCAAGGTTTGGTCTTCTGTAGAGTTCAGTGTGCGCAAACTTGCTTTGATCTGGATAATGATATGCAGAAAGCTGGTCAAAAATTGATGACATTATCAAACATTTCAGAAATTATTTTTTTTCAACATTATTTTCAAAATGGAACAAGTTTTTATCGTATTAATTTTTCATATTTTAAATTTGTTGAAAACAGTAGGAGACTGGTTTGCCTTTTGGAAAATAAAGTATGGTAAAAAAAGATCTCTCAGAAAATGTTTAAATGTTTTTTGTGTAGAAGTCTTACTATATGACTGAGCAAAATTGTACAGTAACAATGTAAAAAAAAAAAAAGGCATTTTTCCTTTTTTAAAAATTTTTTCCATGTTCCCATTTATATTTTGCTACTGTGAACATTTTGTTTAATCAACTTAGACACAAGTGGGATTACTGCAAAATGTTTCTTTTCTCTAAATTTTTACAAATGAAATTTTTAAATGTTCTTTTTTAGAAATATTAAAGAAGTAGACAGATGCTCACCCTAGTTATGAAAAAAGGAATGTTTCTAATATGTTGACAACTTCTGACAAAAATAACCAAACTTCTATTTATTTTTAAAAAGAAGAAAGAAAATCACTTTTCCAGTGCAAATTTTTGGCAAAAACTATTTTTGATACAAAAATGTTAACCAGTTCTGCATGTCTGAAAAGATTCATTGTTGCCCTGAGACTGGGTTTCTCCTCTGCTTAGAAGTGAGGAGTGTTTAATTCAGATATAGCCTGACAAAAACAGCAGAGAGATATTTTAAAGATTGTTGACACTCTATTGTATGGTGTTTTTTTTTCTCTCTCTAAGCTACGTGCTTCCGGACACCAGTAAGAAGAGCTACCAGAAGACCAGAGTTATAAAGAGAGACACAAACCCTCTTTTTAATCACACCATTGTATATGATGGGTTCCACACAGAGGACCTAAAAGACGCTTGTGTTGAGTTGACTGTGTGGGACCATGAAAAGCTGACCAATCATTTCCTTGGAGGGATTAGGTTAGGCCTTGGGACAGGTAAATTGCTTTCCTTTACCTTTCATTGAATATCATCTGCTCAGCTGTAGAATACAATGGGGCCCTGCATATGAGTTTCCTGTTGAAGGGAGGGCAGTCAGTGGTAGGGAGTCTGGACATAGCTTAAGCATAACTGACTGTATTTACATGATACATGCTGCTCCTGGATCAGAGATGGTCACAAAGGATATGCTGGCCAACCCACTCTGTCAGGAATTTCTGTCCAAACAGCAGTGCCTGGATCATAAGAATTACCTCCGCCTCAAGACTAAGACTAAACAGCGTTCACTCACTAAGAACGTGGGAAGCTTCCCCCCTTAACAGTCTGCTAAAATGCACAATTACTAGGAATAATTAGTATCTCCGGATGGCACTGGATGCACAGTACATGCTCATCCATACTGACCTTGCAGCATCTGGAAGTAACGTGCAGAATGGAAAAGGAGTGCCAGCTGGATGTAAATTAACATGTACTGTTAGTCTGATTTAGAGTACAGTGGTGCCTAAGGGCCCTGGCTGAGATGGCACCCCACTGTGCCAGGTGCTGTAAACTGCGGAGACCACAGCTTTCATGTCTCATTGCTCCGTTGTTACTCATATGTATGTTCATCCATCATTCTTTGCATCGTTACATCTGTTCCAGAGTGACTCGCTTAGGATCTTAAAGTTGCTGCTGTAAATTGCTGACCTAAAAAATGTTGCTACCTGATATGTAGACTATTAGCAATGGTATTGATGCTAAGGAAATGAATTCTATTTTGGTGAACTCTTTCCATTCTCCATTGTGCATTGTCTTGCAGTGTGCCCCTGTTTGGCTCATGACAGATTGTGAGTTACCCTGGCTGTACTTTTATATTTTTCTATATGAAGTGCTCAGGAATTCTGAACTCAATGTATAGGCATTGTTGCAAGAAGGCTTGCTGAGAAATAAGGACCAGACAAGAGATTTCAAAGGGTTATAAATTATCATGCAAGATGAAGGGTTGATTGGAAAACACTGGTCTGCCTTTTGCATCACTTACATATTCTCTGGCATATTCTCTTTTGTATCTCCTAATGTGCCACCATGTGTGGTGTGAAGCTCCCCAATATGAAGTAGCAGCTCTTGTACAAGATATAAAAATACCACATCCAAGATTAGCAGTGGACTGAACTTAAACATGTATTTGGTCAGAGATGTTGTTTGAACTGAAAGACAGGTGTTAGACGCATGAAAATGTGTTTGAGTATTTGAATTAGAAATGAAATGTTCACATTCTTGTAATGTTATGATTATGATTTCTAAGTGGAAAAGTAGAAGAGACTGCCATCCTGGCATGACCCCAGCCAGTATGGTGCAAGATTCAAACCTGTTTGGAATGAATCCCAAGACAGGTTCAGTCATTTGCATTCAGGTTTTGTAATAGGTTGGAAATTACATTTTAAAAAATGATTTTTTTTTCCAGTTCCTCCCATTTTGACAATATTTAGAAGTCGTGACAATGCAGTCAGTGTTCCATGAACTATTCCTGGGAAAGGCCTGCAAATGTTAATGGAGCCTTTTTATGAAATTGGACTTGCTCTTCATTTGGCTTTTTAATGATCTGTTTACCATTACTGTCACATTTCCTCCCAGGGGCCCTTGTCTGGATTGTTGTGTGCACTGGGTGAACATAAAACATTTGTTTTCTAAGGCCCTGATTCCACATATGTTTAAGTGGACAAGTAACATTATTTGGACTGCTTAGGAGTACAGACATATATAACAATTGTACTGCTATCAAATGATAGTACTATTATGATGTAACTTAAGTCTCCATGCTCTTATAGTGGTGCACATGTAGCGAAACCATGGCTAGTCAGGTGTTTGAACAAAATCAAAGACTTTTGAGCAGTTTGATAAACAATCTCTTCTCCTCATATTTGGTCAGGTTTCAGTCTCTTGACTCTAGTGAGGCCATCATTTCACCAGTTCTTCCAGGGTAGGCAAGCTTGTAATTTTTGGTTTAAAATATGCCAAAAAGTCTTTCAAAGCCACCACCAAGACCTAGAACAACCAAGCAAAGCTGTAGGCCTTCTTGCCCCATCAAAAAGAAGCAAGAAAGGACCTGAATCTGTTGTTGTTTTCTAATGAAAGTCATGAGAGTCCTTCCTGGACTTTGTCTATGTGACACTGGGTTGCTTAACAGCAGATCAACAGCTGTTCAAGGTGCTCTGCACATTCCCAGGGAAGTATTTGGGATCACACCCTAAGGGCAGGGCTCTCTTACTTTGAGTATTCTTGCTGGTAATATGTAACTTCTTGTGCTGCTTCTTCCATGACCACCACCTTCTTGTTGTTTCTCAGGGTCTAGCTATGGCATCCCAGTGGACTGGATGGATTCCACGCAGGAGGAGGTGGCCTTTTGGCAGGAAATGATGTCAGCTTCCAATGAATGGATAGAAGGGTCATTGCCACTGAGGTCACTGGCAGGGAGAAGAAAGTTGAAATAAGACGTCTGCCATGCTACTGAAATTACGAGCATATTAACTGGAAAGCTACCCACTCCTACAGAACGGAAACCATCCCTGGCCAAATGATTGTTGAGTTAATTAGATGATGACTGCATGGGGATTTGAAGACACTAATAAGTATTATTAATCCCTCAGCAAAGGACTTAGCAGATGTTAAACTGATGCTGTACTTTGTCTTAGCCAGGAGGCCAAGGAGAAATGTTGTTTACTTTTTTATTTAATCATTTCTAATCCATATCTTAGATTTCATCAGACTCCAGGAATGTTGGCAGGGAAGAGGAGGCATAGCTATTTTTATACAGTTTTATTTTATTGCTGCTTTTTTGTGCCATTTTTCAATGCAGAGACAAAGGTGTAAAAAGAGAAGGCGGCACCGCGGTATTACTCATCCTTACTCCCAAGTGGTACGCTTGGTACTAAAGGCAAGACCACTGCGGCTCACCAGTGAACATTATCCCCAGATGGGAGCCTCCCATCTGTTACAAATGTCAGAGACAGAGGAAAATTTAATTTTGGGTTGCTGCAGGATCTAAGGTGAGCCTGAAGTAGGAGAGGACTTTTGGAAGCAGACAGTGAAGCAACGTGACCAGGATATCAATGAAGAAGTCAATACTTTTTAGTTCTGCTCTGCTTACTTTTGAAAAAAAGGAGAAATGGTCGTGGAGGTAATTTCCCAGACTGGTGCTCAGCAGATACGGGTCCTACTTCCAGCTCTGCCTTGAACTTCCTCTGTGACCTTAGGCAAATCTCTTGAAAAGTGAAGTGCAATATAAATTAGCTGGCAGCCATATGGCCAAATATAAGGTGCATTCATGTCACTGATGAGCCAATCATTTCTTTGAAATTACTTGTCCACAAACACTTAAATCTGAAACAGTTACCCTATCTGCCTAATGAAAGAGATTAAGGAAGGAAGGTCAGAACTGCAGCCAGAAAACAAGGAGATGCTTGGGACTCCTTGTGCCAAACAGACGGTAAGTAAGTGGTCCACAGCTGTATACACTGAATCAACCAGCAACAGTTTGCGCATAAGAGCGAGCTGAGGAAATTTCCCACTGCACTCTATATCCCTTGCTGCTTTTCTGATCTTCCTTTAGCATAATTCACATCAACAAGTTGAGGTCCCAGCTGGAATTATTATTAATCAACAGCTTGCAGAATTTCCCATCTTCTCAGTTCCTATCAGCCGAGACATCACAACACTAGGTGTAGCTTTGTCATTTCTTCTTTACATGCACACATTTGGATTAGAGCATTTTCTCTCATGGTGCTCTCTGTGTCTGCCCGCCTGTCTGTACTACCATCCATGGAACCAAAGAAAGAGGTGGGAGCTATTGTCATGTTTAAAAAAATCCTTCTTTCCCAGTGTGAAGTAGCAGCTCCTGAAGAGGTAGCTTGCCTGGTGACCGGATCTTAATACAAAATAGCACAATGTTGACCTAAGCTGGTCAAGAAATGGAAAATGGCTTCTGTGGAACATTTGGAAGTTGTTTCACTTCAGAGGATTCAAAAGAAGCCCATTTTAGGGTGTTGTAAATTGTTTTAATCTATTTTTAATGTAAAAACAAGCCTCTTGTTTACCAAACCCATTTTAGAAACCAGCTGACACATACAAATACAAAGCTATTTCTTCTCTCACTAGTTTACAATAACAGGTGTGCAAAATGTGCCAGAACTGCTCTTTACGCAATGTGTCAGGACCTGAAAAAAGCTCCTTGCAGTATTTCCAGTCGTTATTGATCCTGTGTCCAAGGTTCAGCTCATTTGCAATTCAGTGCCACCAAAGTGGGGGAAAAGTGTGTTAATGGACCAAGTTTGTCCCGGCAGTTAGTTTGCATGAATTCGCTCAAAGCATTGTGAATATTGGGAGGGCGAGGGGGGGTTGCATTAAGATTTCTTGGGGGGATTTCTGTTAATCTGTCAGTTGTTTGTATATTTTAAATTAAGCCCTGATTAATTTAAGCAGCTTTTTGTATTTATTAGCGCATCAGAGTAGAAGATTACACTGCCAAGCAGTATATGTTTGTAGTGGAGTCATGTGTGAGGTAGCAAAACATACCATGTCTTATCTGTCTGAATAAGTGGAAAGCACTTTATCAGCAAAAGCAGGAGGCACTTTTATTGTCAATGTCATATGTAGGACCGGAGAAACTTTTAGCAAATATAAGTTTATGGCCTGTTGGTATGTGGCTTATGATGCTGATAGCTGTCATCTGTGAATTCTATCTTCAAGAGGCAAAGCATTTTTCCCATGGGCTGCAATAGCAAAGGTTCATGTTTAGTCAGTCTGGGGATTCATTTGGAAATCGCAAAACAAACAAATCCTGATGAAATTTATTTGTATGATGACCTAATCAAACTCCCTTAAGGAGACGGGGTATTTAGTACATAGCGGGCACGTCTATGCATACTTTGGCAAGTACTAAATGACTGTGCGGTACCTGCCGGTATTGCAAAATCACAGATCACAGCGATGCATGCATCATTTATGACCCTACTGCACAGTAGCGGGGGTGTCATGTTTAGTGCCCACTGCTGCTACATTGCCATAGCAATGGACCCAGTAAAGATAACTACCCCAGATAGGAGCATGCAACCTTTATAGGTCATTTTGTTCAGCCCCTGTTCTAGGCCATATTGTCTCTGACTATCGGTAGTCTTTGGGATCTTCACGTACAGCTGAAGCCACAGTATGATTCTTAGGACTAGATCCAGTGAGCATTAATCCCTTGTAATCCCTTGCATGGCACAGCAGTAGTCACAGTGATCTGAGTAGGGAGAACTGTGAAATAAAAAATGACAAGATCAAGCTTATTTTAAATTAAAATGTCAATATTGGGACTTGAGCTGAGCAAATCCTGCAGCCCAGAGGTTGCTAAGCATTTTTCTATTCTCATGAAGGAATGTGCTTTCATTCCATTTGTGCCTTTCTCACATTTGCTTTTTGTAACATTTAGCCAGAGAATTTCAAAGCAGGAAT
>NW_005842642.1:738607-749176 GCF_000455745.1 Alligator sinensis
TTGCAATAGCCTTGCTAGAAGAGCATAGCAGGCCAGATGACAAGCAATTTTGCTTGTCCAATCAGGAAACAGTAATGTATAATGTGACTTGCACCCAATCACAATGGCTTAAATGCTGAATATCAAATACTTGCAATTAACAGCTCATGAACTAGCTTCAGATATGTTGGCAGAAATAAGTAGTGGATCTTGACCAACATCCAAAGTTTCATTCTCTGTATTGAGAGAGGGCAAGAGGCAAAAGCTGAATTATCCATTGCTAAGTATTTGCCCAGCTCTGGTCATCGCCAAGACAGCCAAAAAGGAAATCAATGTTATTGTGAAATATATGAGCTGCAGGGAGAAATTAGTATTAGTGGAACCCCTGACAATGTAAATCCATTTAGTAACAAGATGTGCTTACAAAAGCAATGTTGTATTTTTGCGAACTTTTTAAATTAACCAAAAGGAATGTATAAAAGTGATCAATGTATTCAAAACTAAATCAATAAACCACACTTTAATTCAGATAATCCCACGTACATTCACGATAAGTTTTCTTCTTTAGGTATATAGGCACTTAGTTACATTTATACTTGTCTGTTTTTCATCTCAAAAGGGTGCTACTGTTTTGTTACTGTTCAAACTGTTTTCCAGGAGGCTATTTCATTAGCATTAGCATGAACCTCATCAGAAGATAGTGGATAACTCTTGCTAAAGTGTTAGGCTATGGTATATTTACAAAGACATTGTGAGGTATGTAAATAGTATATTATACTGTGTATGTAGTGTTGGCACTGGATTTATGACCCAGATACCTTGTTCCAGGCGGTACCCTCAGATCGACCATGACCTTTCCATTTGATAATAGGCAAATGTATTGATGCATAGTGATAACAGAAAAAAATAATGCAAGCAGTTCTATAGCTACCAATCCTAGAGCTGTCATCAAAGTCAAGGTATGCCTGGCCAGGACGTGAGCTTCACTCTGAGGTTCTCTTGAATGTCAAATGTCAGCAGCCTGGAGGTTGGAAGCTGAGCCCCCTTTTTCCCCCCCAGTGGAGTGGATGAAATGGGCTGGTGGTATGCCTTCTGTCCATGGTGCCTTGGGTTCGGGGACCCTTTATTGCTCTAAAGTCTCTGTTTTTGTATTCTTTTTCTCTCCTGATGACTCTTCATAGCTATCACTGATTGGTCCCTTTGTGGTCACCATACTGTCCACATTCTGTCCTGTCATCATATTCGTTTGGTTCACAAGCCCATCCCATGCACGCATCCTAATTTGGGCTCTCCTGGGTCTTCTCCTAATTTGGTCTGTTCCCCCAAAACCGAAAAACTCAGGCCCCCACTTTGGGGCCTTGTGAGCTGGTGTCACCTTATCTTACATTATGGAACAGTGTGGTATATGCCCACAATTTCCCAGGCTATGTGTATATCCATTGGCTTTGTTGTGTTAGACCCCCTGTCTGTCTTAAAGGCTGTGAGAAGTGTGTGACTATGTGACCAGGCCTTTAGAAATCAATTAACCTTTGCTGCCGCCCTGGACTATTGTTCTAATGCATGTATATATTTCCTATAAGCCAATTCCCAAAAGCAAACCTCTAAATACCATTTTCTAGTCATCATCTACCATTGGCCCAAAGACCACTATAGCAGACCAACCCCTGTATACATGCAGTTAATTTTGATCGTTGAGAACTGGCTGACCATTAGATTTTTGATAATTTCAGTGGTGCCCAGATACAGGCTTTTGATAATTGGCCTAAATTCTGATCTTTGAAATAACACCACTAAAACTTATGTTGGTGCAAAAGTTGGGGGAATACAGAATCAGGCCCCACGCTTTTAAAGAATCTTACTTAAGCATGGAACAATTTCTGCACTGGAAACCCCACCATATGGGGTCCGGCTGGGTATTGGGAGCTCCTCAAGAGAAAGGATCGTGATTGTCTGGAAAGCACTTAGCATTGTAGGTGCTTTCATAATAATGCCAAGGTTCTGGTCCTCCTATTCACAGCAGCCTCAAAAAGTCCCTCTGGAGTTGTAGGGCTGCTAGGAGAGTACCATGAAACCTCACGTTAGGGTGTCAGCAATTATAACTTTTCCAGAATGTGGCCATTCTCGAGGTTTTCCCTAGCTCCCCACTTTATGATGCACACTTCATTGCACCAAACACTCTCCAGGAGTCCCAAGCACAAATGGATATTTACTGCTTATCAGAGCCTTTTGTTGAGCTAAAAATAGATGATGGGATGAGCCTAGCTGCATTCCTAGAAAAGAAAAGCCACATGCAAAGAACAGGTCTCTGGTCTCTTCACTCCCTGAGGCTGGCAGTGGTCCTGAGGAGATGGGTACAGCATGACGTATAGCAGTCTTCAATGAGCCAAGCCCTCCTTTGGCTTTTTATTCACTGTTCACTCTGGTGAAATTCCCACTGAAATAAATTTGTAAAATATGAATAAAACCTGGGTAAGGAGGTCAGGAGCCAGTGCACCTGCTGGAGGCAAACCTTTCGGATAGGACAAACACTGATCCTGGGAGGTGATGTGCAGGCTTATCTTCCTCTGACATCTCACAGGACTAAGAGCTAAAGGCCTGAACCTCCTCCACTCTGATCAGCGGGAGCTTTGCCAGTGACTTCAGTGGATGGAGGCTCAGACAAGGATTACTGGGTTTTGTGCTGCTGCTCAGGCATCAGGAAGCTGGGAGACTGAACAGTAAGGCAGGCCTGATCGTGGGAGTGCTGCGGTCCTTTGACTTACATACAGACATGATCAGACCCTGAGTGATTGATGTTGGTATTGTGTTGTCACCAATCAGATGAGTGTTGGGGAATGTAGCAAATGGTTGAGAAAGGCTTATTTCTACTGAGACTTTGTAGCTCATTTACAAGCTGCCGCTCAGGCTTGGAGCTGGGAAATGCAGTTGTTTAAACAGGCAAATAATTTCTGTTCAATAAATGAAAAGTCACTTAGGGCTGGTCCTGCCAGCACCGTCCTGGTAAATCCCTCTCCCATGCCAGAATCAGGCAGGCCATCTCTGCGTTAATGACCTGCTTTAGAAGGAAAGGTGGGGGAGCTATTTCTGCAGGCTAAAATTCAGGGCACTTTTCGGGACTTCTGTCAAGATCATTATTTTTGTGCAAAGCAGCCTGCAAAATGGAAAAACGTATTAAACGCAAAGGCACAAGCACAAAGCCCCTGGAACTAAAGCTCTTCATAGCCCAGGAGCTGAGCGTCTGATAGAAGTGTGCCTGATAGAATATTCATGGGCCGTGTTCACCGTGTTAGAACAGGATTTCCTCTTACATCCAAGCTGCATTTTGCTTTCTTCCACGGCAGGAACCCCACCCTGCTGCCACTGAAGTCGGCAGCAAAGCTTCTGTTGACTCCAACAGGAACCAAATTGGACTCTGCACGTCGCATCCCTAATCTAGCCCTGCTGGTTGCTAACAATCAAAAGTAGCTTTCAAGCTGTAAACAAGTGATTGAAGGCAATTCTCAAAGGGGAAAATAGAGAACTGTTTTCTAACCATGTAAGGAGATCACCTACCCAGGCTGCACTGAGCAAAACTGCAATAACTGCCCCTCCCACCTTGGTACCAATTCTTCCCGATTAGACTGGATTTCTTTGTTTATAAGAAGATCCTTTTCTCTCACTGGGAAGACTCAGATGGCTACACCACTCCCAATGGAGCCAATCTTGTCCTTGATCTCACTTTTGATCAGGAAACCTGCTGCTTAGGCCAAGTAGGCTGAAATAAAGCACTGGAGCTCATGCTTACAGTTCCCCAAGCAACAGTGAGGAGCTCTTTTCTAACTTGTTTTTGTGGGAAAGCGTGTTGCTAAGAGGACTGGAGTTCACTGAAAGCACACACCCTTCATTTGATTAATGGAGCCAGAGAACCCTGTACTGTGCACTCTGGATGGCACCATGTAATAGGTTAGAGTACATTAAAGATATGCAGAGCCAAATTCTGTCTTTGTGCAGTTCCACTGATGTCAGTCAAGTTATACCAGGGTTTTGCTTGCCCTATCTTGTGCAAGTAGCAAACCAAATACTAGCTGTAACCTCTGGAGCACTTTTCATTCATCCAGAGGCCTCACTGGTTATCTCTGAAATGTCTCTCTCCTTTCTAGATTCAGAGATTGTAAGGCTGGAAGGAACCTTGGAAGATTATCAGGTCTAGCCCCCTGCACCGGGCAGGAAAGACAGGTTGGGTCAGGTGACCTCAGCAAGATGACTAGCTAGTCTCCTCTTGAAGATTTCCAGGGTAGGTGATTGCAGGGGCGATGTGTAGGGGGTGCACCCCCTACAAAAAAGCACTGCCACCCTCCCCCTCGCTGCCGATAGTGCCGGCGGTCTGCGGGAGCCCCCCCACGTACCGCCGCTGCGCTCCCACTGCCACCGTGCCCCCACAGCCCCCCCCTACAAAAAAGCACTGCCCCCCTCCCCCTCGCTGCCGATAGTGCCGGCGGTGTCTGCGGGAGCTCCCCCACGTACCGCCGCTGCGCTCCCACTGCCACCGTGCCCCCACAGCCACCGAGGGCATGAGTCATTCATGTCCACCAGTATTTGTAGTCTATCTTCAAGCATGACCATGCTCCCCCATAACTTAGTGTCATCTGTGAACTTGGCCAGTGAGCTCTTCACCCCCCTCATTCAAATAATAGATGAAGATATTGAAAAGTACAGGACCAAGCACCGACCCCTGCAGGACACTGCTGCCCACTTCTTGCCAAGACGACACAGACCTGCTCATTAGGACTCTCTCGGTCCTACCCTGCAGCCAGCTTCGTACCCACCTAACCGTCTTGCAGTTAAGCCCACTATCTTCTAATTTTCTTGTAAGAACATTGTGGGATACCAGATCAAAGGCTTTTTGGAAGTCAAGGTATACAATATCCACCACTTCTCCCTTATCCAGGTGGTGAGTCACCTGATCATAAAAGGAGATGAGGTTTGTTAGACAAGACCTGTCCACAACAAAACCATGCTGGCTGTTCAAAATCCTACCTTCTGCAAGCCTTTCGCACAAAGACTCCTTAATGAATTTTTCCAGGATTTTCCCTGGGATAGAAGTTAGGCTAATTGGCCTATAGTTACCCGGGTCCTCCTCCTTCCCCTTCTTGAAGATGGGTGTAATGTTGGCCCTCTTCCAGTTCTCAGGGACCTCTGCAGAGCGCCACAAGTTTTGGAACAGTTTCGCATGGGGTTTTACAATGACATCGGCCAGCTCCTTCAGCACCCTCAGATGGAGTTCATCTGGTCCTGCTGACTTATACATGTCTAATTTCTTTCTATATTTGGTTCAGTGCCCTCCCAGAGGCAAGGGTGATCCGGGTCTATGTAAATAGGACATTACATAATAATTAGAGCATTGTTTTAGAAGGACTGGGTGCCTCATGATACTGGAAGGCTAAAGCATGCCTTGCAACTCTGGGTCATTGACATAAAAGCTGGTCCAGATTAGCAGTGACCCAAAGTATTTACTAGTGTTGGCTAATTGGCGGCACAGAGCTGATGCATCTTAGTGTGGTTCTGTTGGCAGGTGTCTGCAGTAGAGAAATCACTGCAAAAGGCATAAATGATGCTCCTATCCCGGGATTCCTTGCTATAGATAATAAAGTAGCACATTGTCACTGTAACCTTTCCAACAACCTATGGGCTATGAACCTCTTGAGACCCTGGCTCCTCTTCTCTATCCCTGGCTTCCTTAGAGAGCCATAGTATCCTCCCCCACACCCTCAGAGAGCTCTTTCTTTGCTCAGCTTTTAGGAAGGAGGTAAGCATGCCCACACCCCAGATAGCACGGCAGACAGCTTGGCTCCAAACCACCAGTATTTATTGTGCCACTGCAGTTCTGATTGTCCTCCCTGGGATTATTCCTTTCTCTCTACTACATCCTCCTCCTTGGGACTTTCTTTTTGTCCCCCCTGGGAGGCCCATTTCTCTCTATGAGCCTCACTCTTGCAAAACTATACTGTTAACCTGGGGATGCCACCCACCCAATCAGATGAAACCTCATGTCATGGAGATCCAGTCCCAGGGCAGTCTCTGTGGCCCGATGTCAGGACCACTCTGTGGTCTCCCCCTGGGGTGAAAAAGAGATGCCCTACTTGTGAAACGATCCACTGCAACTATCTGTATCGACACCTGTCCATCCCCGCCCGAAGTGTGCCTCGGCAGGCCTGCAGGTCCGCTCAGCTTCTTGTCAACGCCTGGCATTCAGGCCTAGAGGAAATTTTTTCATAGCTGTCTGCAAGTCCCCTGAAAACTGTTGGTGTTGTGCAACTACTAACAAACAGTCGTCCTCTTAGCACCTTCCTGCGCCTGCTGGCTTTCCCATTCACATGCACCGCTCATCATTTCTTGTGTACGCTGTACAACCCCTTCCAGTTCCAGCTGTAAGCTGCTTTGGATTCACATCTGTGAGGATGTGCCTGATCACTTGTGTAATTAACTACCTAACTGTCTAACGAGCTGCCTGCTGCATGGAGTTAACTGAGACACATTTTAATCAATCTCATTGTGTGTCTATGTTATCAATGATGCTGCAGCAGTTAAAAACCGGATGTATTGTTTGGTATAAACCAGCTTGGTTTCTTTACACTGGGTTGGTGTCTGAGTGCCTTTGCAACAGGAGTCGTTCTAGTGGCATATAGCATAAAATTGCTCTAAGTCAGGAGGCGACCAGGCCCAATTCGGGATACTAAACGAGTATAAACACCACCAACTCCAAGTGGCTGTAACTGACTGTGCAACACACGGGACCTGATATGCTCACGGCCTCAACTATTACAGATCCTGAACTCATTCTTGTTGGGCTCTCTCAGTTAGTGCATCAGAAGCAGCTCTAGGGCAGTCGATGGAAATGCCCCAGTGTAAAATACGTCAGGCTCAGGCCCTGTGCTTCAACGTCTGAACATTGGCTTCTTTACTGAGTAGAATATCGAAAGCCACCTTTGATTAAAAGGCACAAGTTCCCACACATCGCTGTGTGCGGCGGGGGCAGTGAGTGGCCTTTACAGGTTCCTGAATGAGTGGTATGGTGGAAGCGTACATCCCATTGATTTTATTTGTTAGTAGCCTTGGAAACGGAGAGGGCATTAAAATTGCATGGAGCATGCAATGCCGGGCAGGGCTTACTGCGCGCTTGTTGTTGTATTTCCGCCATCAGATCCGAGATGCCTTAAATCTCCAGCTGCCAATTAAAGGGTGTAAAAAGCCCAGGTTGTTTATGAAGGCCATAAATCACAGATAACTGGTCACGTATTTGGAGGAAAAGGCTGTAGCGAGTGACAAGGCTGATGCCCTGGCTGGAGTCTGTGGTCTTTGGCCAGGTCAGACCATGGTTGTGGTGATGGTGTTGTACCGCACTGCCGCAGTCCCTTGCTCTAATGGCCCCAGGGAAAGTGCTTTCCTGCGAAGGGGGAACTTCCATTTGACTGTGATCTCATTAGCCATGTTTATAGCCACAGAGCTGAAGGTGCCTAAATAGGACTTTGGGGTGTCACAAAGAGCTATCCAAAGTGATTGCACACAGCAGCCACAAAGGTGCTAAATCACTCAGGCCTATGAAATGCCATTTTGTCCAGAAAAGATATCTAGAGCTAGATTTGAATTGACCCTAAATGCATCTAAACAGGACTTAGGTGGGATTTAGGCACAAAAAGGAATCAAAATCAACCCCAACTAGCTGCTTCAAAACTGATTGAAGTACTTAGTATCGTTACGGACTGTCATATTGGCCTGAAAACCCCTTGGACTCCTGGACTTAGTGCATTGTGTTTGCTCAAAAGCAATTGAAATGAGCCACTTACACACCTAAGTCCAATGCAGACAATTACTCTAATGCAGGGCCCAGTAGTGAGCCAAAAACATGCTCACTTGCTTCAGCTGGTGTTTCAGACCCCACCACTGCTGCCCACGTGAATCCCCGCATCGCCGTAGAAGCCTCCTGCCACCAAAAGGCTGCCAAGATCCAGGTGTTGCACTGGCAAAAACTGCCTGCAGGATGAATCCAGCCTGTGATCCATAGGTTGTGGACCTCTGTTCCAATGGTCAGAGGGGTGGCCAAGGATTTCTAGTCACCCCCCAGCAACGTGATTGTTGGGTTATATCCAGACTTTCAGGTTTCACCAGAGCTCAGGCTCACAGCTCTGGTATTTTGTTTGCAGAAATGTAAACTACAGAACCTAGTTTCAGTGCACTTGAAAATATACAGCCACGATAAGGCACCATTCTTCAGTTTTATCATCACAATCCATTTAGCAACAGCAAGTGATTATCGTTCTCTGTATTTCTGTGAATCAGTTGTTTACATTAATGTTGCTTCTTACTAATATGGAAAGTCATTAAACCAAGGCTTTAAAGTCAGAAATTGCCAGTGTCACGCAATGGCATAGTAAAATAACAGCCACTTGTGGGGTCACAGCCTGGGGACCACAACTTCCAGGGGGGCATAAAGAGGCTTCTAGGTGTCACGATCCCTCACCTCCGCTCTATGACACTTGGGAGCAGGTCCTGAAACTTTGCTCTGGTGTAATAGGCTGCTGAGGCAAAAAAACCCCAAACAACTGGAGACAGTTTGTTGCTAATCAGGCAAGAAATAATAAGGCTCTGAGCCTGCAACAGCATGGGGGAATGACAAATAGGCGCGTATGCAGTTCTGTCACCTTTCGTGGCTGCTCCCTGCAATAAAGGTACGTTCACATGGCTGTTTCCAGAATCTTAGTTTCACAACATGAAGGCATCGATTGGCACTCATGACAGAAGAGCAGTGCTGGCCCCTCTGCCCTTCCCAGAAGCAACAGGTTTGCAGCTCAGCATTTGCTGGGGAGGGTGCAGAATCTAAAGAAAACTGATGAACAATTATTGGCTTCACTGGCATGTGAAATGTGTATAGCTGGAAGAGCATTTGCTTTTTCTGGGGACTCAGATAACTGAGGATACCTAAGCCATCCTGTTGGCTCTTTGACCTCATGGGGAGAGCCTTCAGACAGCATTTGGTAGATTTTTATGCTAGAGACACGAAGCATTTTGGCAGCCAGTGCAACCTTGAATAGCAGCAGACACCTGACAGATCCACCGTGCCCGTGTATTTGCAGTCTGCAAGTGTCTCATTGCTCCTTTCAAATCAAGAAATAGTAACAGCTAGAGCCATCCACACCAGATCTGTTCCAGTTGCAGCACATGCATCACTGTCAATACACAGCCACTTGACAGACACTCTTTCCAGCAAAGCTTCACCCCCACGCTGCAAAACTGATGTGCTGGCTGGCACTCATCAAGGATTACCTCACCAGGAAAGTCAAGGCTCCCCAGAGTATCTTTTCAGCTGTTTGGAGTGCTATTCATTTAGTTGTGGCCTCTCGTGTAGGCCAAAAGCAAGCAGGCTGGGGACACGCACTGATGTGATGAAAACTAGACCAGGGGCTTCTAGTGTGGATAACTCATTGCTGGCAACAGTGATGCTGTAAGAAGGCAAAACCATATCTGTGCCCCCTGCAGCACTGAACCAGCCCTGAGGCAAAGCAGGTTGGGGTATTTTTTGTACATTTTGGCATCTTACACAGAGCAGTGAGAGAGCTCCTCCTTTCCATGGTGTTCCCAGCTGTGCCGACCATGGTTGCTTTGAAAATGTAATGCATTTACATCCCACAATGGTGGGATCCATCCCAAGCAAATCCTTGTATAATCTATTACTAAAACTACACAGGCAACCCTGACACAACCATGAGATGCAGCACCCTAACCTGCCACAGGTAAAGCAGGGGGACAATGGCAGTCAGTGTCCTGCTGCTGCGAGGACTGTTCAAATGCACTTGAGAGCCAAAAAAAGAAGGTCATCCCAGGCTACAGCAAAAGGAAAAAAAACCTAGTCTGTACCACTCTGATCGTGGGGTAACGTTTCTTCCTGAGCCCAAATGTGGTGACTGGTCTGACCCTGTCCTCACATTAGTCTGAGGACACTAAGGCCAAGTGGGACCTACATGGGACCTGGCAGAGGATGGCAGAACTCATGTGACAGCACCACAAGCAGAGGTGCTGGAACATTGCAGCCTGCTGCAGCCTAGTGCCCATCAGCTCCCATGGGTTGCCAGGTCATGGACAGGAGGTAGATAGGCGGACACAGCCACCCACACTAACACAGAAACAATGGGGGGTCTACCTATGTCTCTCCATGGGACCCTGGCACAAGTCATGTTACCTCGCCAAGACCTCATTGCCCCAGCTACAAAATGAGTGTGGTGAAGTGCACTGACACCTGGGGATTAAAGGTGCTATGTACAAGCTAGAACTTAGGGCCAACATTTTCAAATATCCCCAAGGGATTCATTGCTTCCATTGAGTCAAAAAATCATGTTGAGTCCTCTGGCTGGCTTTGAAAATATCAATCAATCATTTCGTCACCTCAGTGCCCACTAAAGTGCAGCCACCTCTGGGGTGGAGCAGAGATTCAGCTTGGCAGAGATACTGCAATAAGCCAAGCACAGGTTTGAAAGTGGATTTTAAAAGCCTTGCCTGCAAGAACCACCAAGAGCCTCAGCCACTAGCGCAACAGGGAAGCTAAAGCTGACAGCAGGA
>NW_005842642.1:749193-753861 GCF_000455745.1 Alligator sinensis
ATCCAGGAGCGTAAGTCTGAGGAGGGGCTTGCACAAGCTCTTTAAGCCCCGGCTTTACTAGCTTTAAAATAAGTTCCAAGGCAAGGAACAGCCTCTTTATTCTAAAGCTCCTAAAAACCTGCATGCAGGTTTACTATATACATGAGCTGTTTAGCAAGCACATTATAAGCTCATAGTAGGGCCTTTAGCCCAGCCTTCATCTATTCTACACTATACAACTCTTTCCTGTGCCAGCACCTGGTATGGGTTAATTTTGAGCCTGAGTCCAATAGGAAAGCCAAAGACTGGTCTCATTTCTACCCAGGGCAGCCTACAGATTTCACTGAGACTGAGGATATCCAGATGTGCCAGGTTGGCCTTGAAGACAGTTTTGCAAAGGTGAACCAAGTCCAGTGTCAAAGCTGCTCATGCTCCCCTGCGTGAGTCACCAGGGCAGAGCATCCAGGTGGGACACTGGACTGGCAGGATAACTAGAAACAGAAGGGCTAAAGGAGCTTCCTGGTATGAAAGGCGTAACTGGAAACACAAGGGCTAAAGGAGCTTCCTGGTATGAAAGGCATTGGCAGGCGACCCATCAGGCACAAGCCTGGCCATCCAGAATCCAGGCTGCCATATGCTGAAAGGCTCAGCTCGCTGATCTGTGCAACAGGTTGCAGGGTGACAGAGGACATCGGGACTTTTTATTTTTTTTGAATCTATGGCATGTTCATACTTTCCTTCGAACTGTGAATATCTTCCCCATCAATTTCTGCTCACCCTACAGCTTATAAAGCATCTCTGCCCAGCCCCTGCCTAGATAGCCTGCTTGCATGCTTTGCATTAAATATAGGTTACTATTTCTTTTAGGCAGCAGATTTTTTTCACCTTCTTAAATTGTACCAGAGTAGAAGCTCTCCCAGGATCTCATTTTCATTTTCTCTTGCTTTCTCAGTTGCTGCTAATTAATATCCAGGCTGCCTAGTCACACAGCGTGTGTTCATCTATATTCACATGTATGAGGGAAGTGAGAAGAAAGTCCCATCGTGTGAATCTGTTAGGAGGAGCAGGCTGTGGTGCCCTGGGAGCTCTATGGGTTTCAATCCCACTTCTCCCCGCACATAAACCGGCACTGCATAATTTTATACGTCTACCTCCTTCCTCTGTACCAGCACCCTTTGAATCTTTAGTACCTCCTTCCATTCCCAGGCCTGTGCATGGCATCCCCAAACCTGACTCTGTGTCCCAAATGCAGGTCTCAGTGGTGCTGCCCACACCTTAATGATCTCACAAGGCACATTTCTGGGGCCACCTACAAAACAGGAGGCAGGGCTGAATTAACACAGAGGCAAACTAGGGACATGCCTAGGACCCTAACTGAAGAAGGGGCCATATTAAAATTATTGAGCGAAAAAAAGTAGGGGCCCACGAGTTTGTTTGCCTAGGGCCCGCTAATGAGTTAATCTGGCCCTGACAGGAGGTAACCCACACAGTCACCACCACAGCTTGGTAGGTTTGCTTACAACTGAGTAACCACATCACCTTACCCCGAGCCTTGTCCTAGCTCCCTCAAGGTTGTATGCTGCCTAGTATGCTGCTTGGAGTAACGCACCCCAAGAACTGAATGCTCATTTTTTAGAAATTGTTTAAGTAACCAGTGCATGCTTACTTGGTTGGATTACAGGCCTTGGACTATGAAGGCTTCAAGACAGAGCTGTAAATGCCTTTCCTCCTGCACCAATGCTCTACGTCCCCTTTGAGTGCTGTTAGGAGCGGTGACTTAGTATACCCTAAGGGAAACATTGGCTGCAAGAGCACCTGGGATTCACTGACGTATGTTCCAGAGCCCTGTAAAATAGTGACTGAGTTACTATAGAACTAGGTAGATCCTGGGTCCTCCAGTAATTTCCAAATGGAAGGAGGACACTGGGAAAAAAGGTGTGAAAAACAGTGAGAAAAACAGAATGAAGTGCCAGGAGGCTTAATTAATGCTTGCGAAGTGCTCTGAACTCATCTGGAAAAAGCGCATCAGATGCATGCAAAGCATCACTGCCAAGGATTCACTGCTTAATGAAAAGTTAACTTTGATTGTTTGTAATAGGGCCTTGCTGCCTATTGCTGTAGTTGAATGCAGTATTACTGCAAAGGGAGGGGAGGGGTTCTTTCCCCTCCCAAGATACCACTGAAATGAGAACTCTCTGATTAAAGATTTCTAATTAATAAATTATATTTTAAAGTACATTAAAAATAATCCCTTGGCGCTTTTCTTAGGAAAAACAATACTAAATTCAGTAAGCATCCTGGTCAACTTCCAAGTTCGGTTATTAATGCCTGCGTTAAAAATGCCTCTTTCTGTTTCGATTGTAGACAACAGGCATCACGTGTTGTTTTTTCATTTTATGTTAATGTTAGAGCTGACAGAATTTTCTGAACAACAATAATTTTCTGTCAAAAAGGTCTTGCTTCTAAGTCAACATTTTCACAAATGTCAATGATTTCAACTTTTTTTATTTTCTGTCATTTTTATCAACAAATTGAACTGTTAGCAATATGTTAATTAATACTTTGGTTTACTGCAGAGTCCGGGTGACTATTTTCTGGGGCTGCACGAAGCTTTGGTCCCTGATTCGATCCAGCCTGATTTGGTGGCCAAATCTCTGAATCTGAATTGAACCGATTAATTGATTCAGATCACTGTCCTTGATTCGATTCAGCCAAATCTGAATTTGAAGATTCGATGCTGATTTGGAGAAGCAGTGATTCAGCCATAGACATAGCTTTAAAAGTTTTTTCTACATACCTCTAAGTACCAGGCGGCTCGTGAATGCTGCAATGGTGGGATGGATGGAGCGTCCCACAGGAGCGCAGGGGGCTCCCCAGTGTGCTCAGCAGCAGACCTGGAAGTGGACCAGAAGCACTTCCAGTCTACTTCCGGGTCTTCTGGGGAGTGCGCCAAGGGGCTCCCGCCCCGGTTCAGTGACTGGTGCCTCCTGGGTCTGGGATGGGCCCCCGGAGCCCCCTGCGGCTGATCGCTGACCTGGGGGAACGTGGGGGGGCCAGCGCGCTCCCTGGCAGACCCGGAAGTGGACCGGAAGTGCTTCCAGGTCCACCACCCAGCACGTGCAGGTCTCCCCTCCCCCGCACTCCTGCGGGACACTCCATGCGCCCCAGCATCCCAGCGATCACCAGCCGCACCTGCTACCTCGAGGTATGTAGAAAAAACTTTTAAAGCTGTGTCTGTGGCTGAATCACTGATTCTCCAAATCAGCATCGAATCTTCAGATTCAGATTTGGCCGACTCGAATCAAGGACAGTGATCTGAATCAACGAATCAAATCACTGTCCCTGATCTGGGCCGAATCTGAATTGAATAGGGCCCACTTCGCACACTCCTACTATTTTCCCATTTCCCATGACTTTTTGAGGGTTTTACCTAAAAAGGTCCACTCCACAGGAGTGGAGGAGAACCCATTTGAGGAGCTCACAGTCCAACCTGATCTCAGCTGTGGTGTGGTATGATGGGACTGGGGGCTGTTAAACGCTGCCCCACTCCACTCCAGATGTGGCTGCGTTGCAAGTGGTGGATGCCACTGCTTAGAGCTGCGGCGTGCTTTTCCAGCATGTGAAACGCTGCGACAATGTGTGATATTCACCGCCGCGGATCTGTACGTGCAGTGCTCAGCACACCGACAGGGCAGCAAGGACTGTTGATTGCTTGTCACGCACTGACGCTGCACGCACCACGGCACAGAAGACTGCCCAGACAAGACACTGATTGCCATGACTCAATAACTGGTTTGTAATATTTAACTAAATAATCAACTCTTCAAATTGTTGTTTTCCTTCATCCACTCAGGTGCCAGGAATAGGTGAATACACACAAAACTATACTTGCGTCACCAGCTACTTTAACAGAGAAGGAGAGATGGCCCCGTAGGAAGGGGACTGGCCTGGGACCCAGGGGAGCCATAGACGCGGACGAGCTGTGACCTGCGGCAAGTCCTGTCGCCTCCTCCTGCGAGACGCACGAGGGACGCACGCTGGTCACGGGCTCCCCGGCCACTGGGAATCCACCAGTCCTCCAGCCCCTCGGCACCAAGCTCTGCTGGACGCGGAAGAAACAAACTGGCGATTCTCCGATTTCCGGCCAAGAGCCTCGGGGGCTCGGGCCAGGCTCGTCCGGGGATTCAGGGGACGGGAGAGGCCAGTCTCTACCGGTGCTCCTCCATTTTAGACTCAAGGCTGCCCCCTCAGAAAATGCCAGCTCTTAGTTTTGCCTTATTTTTGCCTACAGGAAAATACTAGAGCAGCTTCTGTTGCAAAGCACTCGGAAAGCCTACAAGGAGGCAGGATGTTCTGGGCCCTGCGGATTCCCATCGAAATCTCTGGGTTTATCGTAAGAACGTAACAATTGCCGTAAACCGGCTCTGGCTGTAGGTCCCTCGCACCTGTGTCGCACCGGCCAGGCCAAGGACGTGGGTCTGACCAGGCGTTTCCTACTGATCCTCTCCTTCACAGCTCTCCAGATCTGGTTCAGAGGCGGCCGATGCCCCCTTTCACTGGGGAGTGGTAGGGGGGCACCTGCCCCCAGGTTCAGGGGAGGCCGGTCGCCCATGCTCCTTTTCCTCCAAACACGCGTCCCATCCCGTTTCAAATCTGCCGGGGGGGGAACTACTCTCCGTGAGACACCCC
>NW_005842642.1:754547-778209 GCF_000455745.1 Alligator sinensis
AGGAGCAGGGGAAAGCTCTGGGAAGGCCCAGGCCGCTCGGCTTCCCCTGCCTGCAACGCGCCCCGGGGGTGACACAGCGTCCACACTGCACCCCAGGGTGGCGTGCTGCGCTCCGGGGTGACACGGCATCCGCATCGTGCTCCAGGCATGACACGGCGTCCGCGCTGCGCCCCAGGGCGACACGGTGTCTGTGCTGCGCCCCAGGGCGACATTGCACTGTCGGTGCTGGGAGTTTATGCACCGAGTGCAGACGAGGTGCAGCGCGGGCGCTTCCGCGCGTAGGCCGCGTCCGTGGCATCGCCTTTTGGCGCGTGGTCTGCTCGCTGTAGCTGGCGGCGCCGCGGAGCACGTTCACCAGGAAGACCTTTGCCCCCTCTCCACGGGTCTCTTTGTAGACGAGGCCGGAGCCGGGCGGTGGAAGGCCAGCTTGGTGTTGCCCTGGATGTTGGCGTAAAGACCTTTGCGGCGGTGCTTGGTGCCTGCTTGCCCCAGCCCCTCGCCCCCTTTGCGGCAGCCAGGCCTGGTCGAACACGCGCAGGTGCCGGGCAACGCGGACCCAGTACATAGCAGTTCTCATATTCTTGTCCATTAGGAAAAAGTATGTGTTTGGTTTGCCCAAAGTGTGTGCGCGCACGTGCGCCTGTGTGCGAGAGAGACGAGGGCACGGCAGCTTTTCCTTTGCCCATCTAGGTTGACGGGAAGGATTTTGCCGAAACGCAGGCATCCCCCTTGTTGGGCTCTCTCTGGCACTAGCAAAAATAGTTCAAGACTGAACTCCCCCGTAGATATGGAAACAGAAATTCACTGAGCTTGTGAAGTCAAGACACATCAATCACAAATGGTGGCTTTGGCACCAAAATGCGGTTTCCACCGAAAAAGGAGGGTGAAAATGCAGCGACCTGCCGTAGAGCAGCAGCGGTCGAGACTCCAGAACGTGGCTACCGAAAGTGCGGCTCCACCAAAAACAGTTGCTTCGTTTTGAAGTCTACAGATTATGAGACAGAAATAGGCCGAGTTTCTGGCTACCTACAAGAATTACGTTCCTACCTGTGGGTAGGCTACTGTGATAAGGTGGCTGACAGCCCCCACACTGAATAATAATCTAAGAGATTAATTAGTAGCAAGCTTGACTTGATGAGAACATAAAAGGTGCACATGTGGTAATATCCACAGGATTCCCTGCAGAACCATATGGCAAATTGCAGTCATGTGGTAATTTGTATTTATCATGTGTCTTTGACCTGTATGTTGCCCATTAATCCTTCTCCCTGGTGGACCCCTTCTATCACTCCAGATCTCTGAGCTGCTTCAGGAGGCTGCCATCTTTGCTTTTAATGATCTGTTTGAGAAATTATTCTCTTTTTTCAGTCAGTAGGTTAAATCCCCTCCCTCCTTTCCCTGGGCTGAGGCAGAGACAGAAACCTTGCAACCTTTCTGGGCTGGAAAGAGAAGCCTTATACCCAGGTTCCAGCCGGTACGGACTCTGGCACTGAACCTTGGCATTTATAGGGACCTGATGGTGAATTGGTGTCCTTTTTCCTCTCCTCTGCCAGGCCCTTTTGTAGTGTATAGGAAGCCTGATTTCTTTCCCTGCCCCCTGCACCTCCTTCCAAAACATTTCTCTCTCAATTTACAACATGTAGCATACTGGGAATAAGTGCAAGTCTACTTATACCTGCTGCTGCTGGCTGACCTCTCCCGGGTGTCACATAAGAGTGTGATCTCTCTTGCCTTCATTGAGAAGGAGGGCTTTTTGCCACAGAAAGGATTTTTATGGCAGAAAGCTGCCCTGTCTTCAAAGTGCTCATTAGGCATTGAAAACAAAAGAGAAGGGCTCACACTGTCTGACAAAAATCCTTTCCCTCCCAGTAGCTCCCATTTTGGTCTCTTGAGATGCCCTTGTTTTACTAATTAAGAGCATGCTCTTGATGAATAATGATGATTATTAGGAGGAGAGTTTTCCAGTCACCCTAGTCCTTGCCACAACTGAGACCTGAATTTCCAATGGAAAAAGCAGCAGAGAAATGAACACTGAAAAGCATGCCTCTCTCTCCCATCTTCAGACCTTCTTGGTATATTATAAAGAATGAGGCATGAGTCCATTTTTCTTTCTGCTCCTTCCCAGGTCACCTTAAAGCTGTGACAGCATTATGAATGGAAAAGGTCGTTTTTACAACACCGTGGTAGCTGTAACAGCTTCTCCTTCAGTGAGCTCAGGGATTTTCAGGCAAAGGCAAGTGAAAGTAGAACCAGTGAAATGCGCTGACCCTGTCTCAGTTGCGGTATATGCAGGTGTGCCGAGATGGGGGCAGGAAGGTATCGTGAGCATTGTGTCTCTCTCGTGGACCCACCTCCTCCATACGCAGGTCCCACGATTTTATCACAGCAGTTTGCTTTTCCCACGTAAGCAAACAATCAACGTCAGGGTAATGCGGAGGGCACATTTGAAAACAGTCTCTCTGCTCTGATGGCTGTGAATGCTGGGACATGCCTGTGCCAGGCCATTTTGCCTGTGCATTTCGAGGTAAATCAGGAGTTGTTCCATTAAATTAATGTTAGGCATGTGCTGAAATGCTGTTGCTGACATGGAGCTCGAAGTGAGATGTTTTGCAGGAAAAGCATCAAGTCATGGAGGCTGTTTGGAAAAGCAACATGGAGCCACTTTTGAGGGGAGAGAGCAATCCTCCCCATCCTGGATGTAGCAGGTTTTTGTGCCTCAAATGTCTCTAATTCTGCCATTTGTTCTCTTCTCACCTCAAGTGGCTGCGAGGGATTCAGCCAGTGTCTAACATTAACAAGAATCAAAGCATCCTCTTAGGTAGTTTGAAGGTGCCTGTATCGTATTGCTGTTGAGTTTGCCCCAGTGACTGAGAGGCTGCAGCGGAAGCTCTGAGCGTGCCGGGAAACAGATCCCTCTGTAGCAGTCGGGGAGGACTAAAAGGCTACCGAATCTGATTACTGCTGCTGAGGGAGCAAAAGGCAAATTGCACAGCTCAGTGCCAGATATGCAGAGCTGCTTACGCTGCTGAGCCAGATGCTTGGGAGGGAAGAGATTATCCACAGCCCAGCCAAGAAATCCCTTTTCCTTCTCTGTCCTCTCCGGTTTTTCTGTGGATTGCCCTCCCCACTCCCACATACTATGGCAATGCTGTTCACTGCCGACAGGTCAGAATTTAGGAACTCTTAAGTACTCATTTGGGAGCAGCTTCTCTGAATATATAAAAATTGCAGGATCCATTAACCTCCTACCAACGTGATCCACATTGGTTAATTGGTTCCTGTTTTGTGACAAAAGAGCAGCAATGCATTCCATCCTCGCATAGGATCCTACCGAGGAGAGAGCGTTTGTGAACAGGAGCTCCTCCCCACATAAAGGTATAATTACTGTTTTATTCACAAGAAAGGGCTATTCAGCAGTTATGACACAGCCTCCTGGTTATTTATCCAAGGTCAGTTGCCATCCAAATGTAAACCTGGTAAGTCCAAATGTTACAATTCAGTTCTGTACGCTTGATTTGTTCTATTAGCTTGACTTCACTTCCTGTGCCTGTCTGCAGAGAGATCTGTCCTTGCTCAAAAAGATCTTGGAAGTCCCAAGCCTACCTACTGCCTATCCCCCTTCCCTCCTCTTTTAGATTTGCTTCACTTAGTTGTTGGAGCAGAGGTAAGTATTGCACTCTCCTTTCAAATGCATCAGTGATGATGCCTGTACTACAATGTATTGCATCAGCTGTAAAATAATTAATATGCACGTCTGCGCATACAATCATGCAGGAATGTACCTACACCTCCTCTGCTTTTCCCTAAGGCTTCTCTGCTCTGGCTTCTAACTCCACAGCAGTCTATTATCAATCCCACTTTTTTGCCTTACTCAACAAAGTATAGCTGTTTGTATTTAGTTCCAAAAACCTGCCTTTCCGGGAAAGATCCTTGCCTCTGTTACAGCACTTTTAAACCGGAAGTGAATTGATTGTGGTCTACGTGTGATGAACATGGGGAAGAAGCTTCTGACAACAGACAGTTCCATAATCTAGCAGGAAAAATTGTAAGATGCAATGATTGGAAGCTGAAACTAGACAAATTCAGACTAGAAATTAGGTGCAAAATTTTAATGGGGGTAATTAACTACTGGAACAACTTAACTAGAGATGTGGTATAGTTTCTTATTATCAGAGGCTTTAAGTTGTGACTGGACACGATTTTTTTAAATGATAGGCTACAGCTTAAACAGAAGTTACAAATGAGGCAAAAATGATTGGGTGAAATTCCTTGGCCTACATAATTCAGGAGATTTTTTTCTGGCCTTCAGATCTCTAAATTTGTCCAACCAAATTTCTGATAACACACTCAGCTGGTCAGAAATTGTACATTAAAGGAAAAAAGAACCTAAAAAACAAGCCCCCCTTCCCCACCCCCAAAAGACCCCATACTGGTCCCCAAATGGTCAGCCTCTCAAATAACCTTTATTTTCTTCTTGTGGGGGTTTCTTCTTTTCCAGATCCATCACCAGAGCCTACTACAGGAACTCAGTAGGTGGCCTCCTCTTATTTGACATTACAAACCGCAGGTCCTTCCAGAACGTCCATGAGTGGCTAGAAGAGACAAAGGTGCATGTCCAGCCCTACCAGATTGTCTTTGTCCTGGTAGGTCACAAATGTGATCTTGACACACAGCGGCAAGTTACCAGGCATGAGGCCGAGAAACTGGCTGCTGCATATGGTATGAGATACATTGAGACCTCAGCTCGGGATGCCATTAATGTGGAGAAGGCCTTCACCGACCTGACTCGAGATATTTATGAGCTTGTTAAAAAGGGGGAGATTTCAATCCAGGAGGGCTGGGAAGGGGTAAAGAGTGGGTTTGTACCAAATGTAGTGCACTCCTCGGAAGAGGTGGTGAAATCAGATAGGAGGTGCTTGTGCTAATCGCGTCTAGTGAGAAAAGCTATGATGAACTCTACTAACCAAACATACTCTACTAAGTGAACTCCGTGTGACAGAAGGGGTGTAATGCTAGCGTGGTGAACATGTTGTTTTGGACACCAGAGAAACAGAACCAGAAAAACAATGTTCCGTTCCAAATAACCTTCCAGAATCGGGGGGGGCTACAAACTTACATGAGAATGAACAAGGATGCATGTTTACACTGTAGGAGACGGGAGGCATAAGAGCAAGCTGGTCTGAACCAGGTGGTACGCACCAGGGAATTTTACATGTCCTGTTTTAAGTAAATCTATAGTTATACACTGCGTGCTGAAGCCACAGTATGAATAGTCTATTAGTATGAGACATGCGTGTAGAAAAAGAGAGTGAGAACGTTGGTGTATGTCAACAGTTATTTCCAGAAAGACGAGAATGCAGCATGGTTACCCCTCATGAACAATGCTTCAGTGGTTAGCTCAAAAGGAAACTGTTTTTCAGATGTGGCATGCACATTTCTGGTGTTTAATGTTCTTGCACCTAAAAACCTGTAGTAAAAACTGACTGGTATTGAAAGAGGAAACTAAGGGTTGTTTTATTGGTAACTAAAACTTAATCACCACCTGTCCCTATGGGGTTATTAGTCTTACCACACCTGGCCAAGACTCTTGACACTAAAATCCAGCATAATGGTTCCAGTTAGGATTGAGGTATGAATTAAAATATTAAATATAATCCAGTTAGATGATTATAGTGGAGATACCTCTGATTCAGCGATTTCCAGTGTAACTAACAGATTAGGAACATAAAGCTTCTCAAGTGTGTCCTGCCATCCTGTATTTCACAGACAGGTCATCACCACCAGGAACCAGCTGTCAGATGGGGAGACACTGCTGTTTCTGTCTGCAGTGCCGGGGTGTGAAAATCCCTCCTACTGCTAAGCCCCTTTAAGCTCCACTTAATAGGAAAATGGAACGAACACATGAACATTCCAGAGCATAAATTAAACGCATCAAACACCCAGAAAGGTGAGTTTTTCTTTAAAGAATAGTGCTAAAACAGAGCAGCCACTGGCAACCTATTCTGGTCCCTAAGTGTCATTTTCCTTATTGGAAGGACCTGGAGGGAGGAGCATAAGAATAAACACCTGAGTTGGTAGAATGGCCAGAGAAGAGGGAAGGCCAAGAGGGAATATTTTCTCCTCTGTTTGAATCCAGTCATATCCATCTCAGGTAGAATCTGATGATTAGGTAGCTGCATTACAAAGGCTCTAACTAGGCATTTATTTTCTGGGAACAGCATCCATCATTTGAACTTTACTTCCTCTAAGTATCAAAGTAAGCTTTTGAAATGCAGCATGATAACCATGCACCCGAATTGTACCTAGGGGGATCAGTTTATTAGCAGAATTTGTAGTGAGATTTATTCAAGTTTGCAAACTTTACAAGCCAAACTGTTAAAGGCCTGGAGGGTTAGGTAAACCATATAGGCGTGTCGAGTGTTTGAATGCAGGCCTCTTAGTAGACAAGTACTTCTAATTGCTTTTCTAAGGTAACATGTTCCATAAGAGTATGCTTTTTTGGTTGTTAACAAGTTGAACCAATCTCTCTTCAGATCTGTTTCTGTATTTTGTACCATTTGGCCAGGACTGGATCATAAAAATAATCACAGCCTAGGTATAAAAGCTGTACATGAAGAAAAGTAATATTTTACTTTTATACTTTCTGGTACCAGTTCTAGTTCATTGCTTTTGTTGCCAATAAATTACCATCTGCTGAGCCAGAGAAAGGGATAGTAAAAAAAAAAATGGGTATCAACAGGAGAATTAAAGCTGCAGCTTTTAACTTTGAAGTCCAATGGTCAACCTCGCTTAGGTCATAAATGTGCTGAATTTGCTGACCTCATGCTATGGGTCCATCAGACTCCTTCCATTGATTTGAATGGATGTTGCACTGGGCCCACAGTCTGCAGAGGGCATTATGAAATCCTCTTCTGGAATGGCATACATTTGGCAGGATTGGGAATCAGGAGAGAGCTAGAATAGTATGAGCCATGTGTCCTCAACTTACACTGACACCAATTGGAGCTGAGGGCTATTGGCAAAGTTGTGCAGAGACCTGCTTGGCACTTCTCCAGACTCTGAACAGAGCCACCAGTTTCTAACTTGGATAGACACAAAGGTCAGGTTGACATACTTCCATTCATCAAATAAAAAAATATGCCAAACCACTGTTTTGACCATTCCAAGTCTGGGCCAGTTCTACAGTTGTGTCCGATATTCTTGTTGAGGAGAATGAGTCTTAAATAATATTTTTTGGACACAGAAGGAAGTAAAACTAGTAGGGTTCAGGTATCACCAGGTTCTTCTAAGCCAGCACAGCAGAGACCTGGCTGATGGGGAAAGCGATGGGGTTTTTCATTGCATTTGCTCTTTTTTACTATAATGAAAAACTGCAGTTCATTTAGTGGGCCTAGGGTTTTTTTTGTTTGTTTATTTGTTTTTCTAAGGCAAAAAATCATAAGGAATTTTATTCAGACCTTAAGAGTAAATGTTGAATTTATCGGAGAAGTATTGTAGTTCTAAAAAAGGTGCAGTATGAAAACATTCTACGCCATCTTAACTTACTTAAAAGGATTAAAACAAAAGAAAAATGGTTATATTAAATAAGAGATCATTATATACATCTTTTTTCTAATTCTACATTTTCTAGGCAGCTTATAAAAACATAAGCAATGTAGAGTCATCTGTACAAAGTTTGGAGTTTCTTTTCTAAGATGAAAAAAACTTATAGGCTATGATAAGCATTCTTTTCTAACAACTGGTTTTAATGCTTTGACTATGGCAAGAGGTATTGGAGAAACTGGAAAGCAAAACTTTCAAAGGATAAAGTTTCAGGACCTCTTTTACTCTAGGGGAAGTCAGTCGAACAAAAACAAACTTTCTGTGGCCCAGATCACAGGTTAAAAACAATCTGCATGTTAGATTGGAATTGCTCAGAACCTCCAGAATAAAAGTATACTGTACACTTTTCCTAGCTTTCTGTTATGCACTGTAATGAAATGTGAAAAAATGCTGTATTTAGCTGTATGTGAATGAAAACATGCTTGTATTTAGCAAAATGGTTAATATGTGATTATGTGAAATTCAAAACTTGTAAAGAAACTCTTTGTGGTTTTTCCTTCCCCCATTCTTCATCAGTAAGCCATCTAGTAACTGTATTCTTACAGCTACCATGACTGAAAACCCAATACAAGGTAGATCAATAATAAACAACACGCAATCTATTTACAACAGAATATACTATGCATTTTCTCTAATGGTGCATGTTTGGAAGATGTCCTTTTAAAGATGCTAGCAGCCTTTGTGAAATCAATTGGCTTCTGGAGAAACTCCCGTGCTGCCCTAGAGATACTATACAAAAAAACCCCAACAACGACTCTTTGGTAAGGTAATTGCAGTGTTCAGAGAAGCATTGTTATAGCAGGTATCCAGAATAACCAAGTATCATGGTACAGATCCTCAGTTGCTGTAAGTTGTTTTAGGTTTCCCACATTCAGTTGCAGTGGAGTTAGTGGTTTATAGCAGCTGAGGAACTATCCCACCATGAAACAATGGAGATTTAAAAGGTGGTGGCAAAGGATCCTGATCAGAGGAAGGCTGAGTGGCCAGAAACAGAGCTCGCGCTCTCTTTTTTTTTCCCTTCAGATAATCTCTTGTTGAATGGTGAAATGCTGAAAGGTTTTTTAAAACAAACTAAGGAAGAGTTACCCCCTTTGCAGGTCTTAACCATAGCATAGCAACCAAATGGTCAGCATACATTTAATGAGGGACAGTTTATAAGCGAGAGCCCAGTCTCTTTTCAGCAAAGCTTTACTGTTTTAGTGTATGTGCCTGGGTGTTACGCTAAGCACATTAGTGCCAAGGATAAAGCGTTGAGCAGTGCTAAGGGGATAGCATTCACTGTGCTTTCCGCTCCCTACTCCAGAGCACTAGCTGATTGTTAATGTCATGCTGCAATATATTTGCTGCCTTGTAAATGCTTAACTTGACATTTTATTGTGTGTACTGAAGAAATGCAGTCATTGCCCTGGAAGCGTCCACCAGGAGAGCTGTTTTACAGTAGGTTTGAGCTGTTTTACAACAGATTCCAGTGTGAGGAACTTGCTTATGGAAGGAGGAAGTGGATTCAGAGGAAAGGAGACCCTAGGAAAGCAGCAGTTGCTCCTCATTGCAAATGGTCTCATGTGGCTCCTTCATACTCTCCTGTCTGCTCTTAGGGCAGTACCATCTGTAGTCAGGCCATCTGCTGCATATACATGGCTGCTTTCTCAAGTAAAATCACTATACACAATCTACTGTGATACAGCATTTAATGCAGCCACAGAAGCAAGCAGCGTGGCCCTGCAGAGGTATAGAAGAGTGAGCCACGGCAGAGCAGAGAGGCAGCAAAGGTGGGGTGGGGGGCAAGAACCTTCAGCAGCATGCAGACAGTCAAAATCCTTGCTATGACACACCAGCTTGGTACAGGTTTCTCCATACAGAAGAATCCCATCACTCCACTTACAAGTAGAACAATGGCCTCACATTTAGTAAAAATACTGCAAACTTATTTTGTGGGTATGACAATCCTTTACAGAAAAATGCATAAAGCTTCACCCCATAATTCCCCATGCTGAATCTATTAGCTTGACAATTATTTTTCCTATTGCCTGCTGACAGCAGCATTGATCCAAACTCTCACTACTGCTACCAGCCCAAGGCTTCCCTGCTTATTGAAATAAACAGCCTGTTGTCACAGCATCCAAATCCATGGCTGCACCCAAGATGCTTTGATGTACGCTGGGATTATATTGAACCTGAGAGAGAGATGGGCTTTGACATCCACCCACTTCCAGTGGTCTCCCATCAGTAAGATCTGCTGTTGCTGCTCAATTCTACACTACGCTCAGATCTTGCAGATCCACTGGCTTTCCACCTGACAAAGCCTGAGCTACAGCTTCCCGGTCACAAACCCAACCTGCAGGATTGGCTGACACCTACCTCCCCTCTCCATCAAGCTGCTGCCAAACTTGTGCTTGTGCCCCTAACTTAGATGTTCCCCACCACCCACCCCATCCTGTCTCAGCAGCTTTCCACCAAATCCAGCTGTCATCTCAGTGGAAATCAACCCTGTTGCTTCAACTGGGTTTCTCAAACTTCTCCAAGGGCATTTATACATATACATTTGTCTGCTCTGCCATGCCGGAGATCCAGCATATCAGAGCAGACTTGATTAATCTAATCTGTGAAGTATGCAAGCTGACGAGCCCAGCACTGCATCACATGCATTTGTATCAACGGCAAAATGTGCTGAGAAAACAGCAGCAGTGTGCTCTCCAACTAAAACAACTTTGATGCGTTTTAGTTCAGAAGCATGCTGCTGCCAGCATTTTTTCAGTGCCAACGTGCATTTTGCCATTCATACAGATGTATATGATGCAGTGCCAAGGGCTTTTAAAAGTGCCTGGTGCTGCAGTGCAAGCATGTGTACAAATGCCCCAAGAGTTTAAGGGAGTCCAACTAGATTGTGCACAAGGTTTGGGACCCAACCATGAAAATATACATAGAAAGAGGTGCCTGCCACAATTGTTTAGTTTCACTGTTTTAATATCATGAAATAAAAGTACAAAAAACTTTACAGGTATATTGTTTATTACATGAAGATATAACAGTTAACATTTGCATTTATTTTGTGGTGAAACCTGTATCATCAGTAACTCCATGTCAAATACTATCCACTAATTTGACCACCACATGTGCATTTTGTTGTAGGATGAAATTGCAGAGGTAAAGGCAACAAATCCTGTGAGGTTTCATTATAACTGAAAAAAATATTCTGCACATTCGCAACAGAAGGTGTGCTCTAGTAGACCATCTATATTTAAATACAGGTTTCACCTTTTGGGAGGCTTTCCAACAGTGTTAAGACATTGGTACTAGACAGCATTTGTCTAAGGGATTGTAAATGGGTTTGTTTCTTGTAGTACAGGCTATTAGCATTCTGGTGTCCAACTGTCTATAGGTTTGCAAAGATAAACAATGCGTGCATGTGTGAAAGGGGCACGGGTGAGGCCACGTGCAGTCTTGACATAGCTTGTGCTGTTTACTGAATGTATTAAGATCACTGTTCTTTTCTGAAGGCAGACCATGAATCGTCTCGTGTAAAGTGCAGGAAGTCCATCAATTGGCAGTTGTTAACCAGTAATAAGTAAAATCAAGTTCATCCACAGTGGATATCTGGGAATGATTGTTGATTGATGCTGCTGAAGAAATAATCAACTAAGAAACACAACTGGGGGTGAATGCAGCAAAATCCTATTTGCCAAAGTGACAGCTGCATGTCTTTCCCCACACAAAGCTGATTTTTAACCTCAGCAAGTATGTATAACACATCAGCAAAGATGGAAAAAAGCAAACCCGTACATTACAAATTACCTGCTCAAATGCCCTGGAGTCAGTTCCATATGTGCACCTTACATTTTTAGACAAACTTTCAGGTAAGAAATTACTTATGGCAAACAGACTGATCTGGTCAAAAATGCTACATTCCTTGTTGGACTGTGTGGCATCTCTGCAAATAATTAATCATTTCCTGAAGCATGCATGAAACCAAATTTTGAGTTTACAAATAAATAAAATGGTGCTTGCCATTATTTTTCATTTTTTATATATTTTATCATCATTTACTGAAGTGATTAAACTCCGTCCCTTAAGGATGAACTTTGGGGGCATTTAAAACAACAATAATAATAATAATTAAAAAAAAAGTATTTGGAAACAGACCACATTTAAAATTGGCCACACTATGCTTTGTTTTTTGAAGGATCATCCTTGTTTCTTCTCTTTACATCCCAATTATAAACTCTAGCCATATCTGAGGGTATAGTTAAGGAACTAGGGAGTTTTTGGGTTTTTTTGCAAACACACACACATGCACCCACTCACTCTATAATTATGTCCTAGCAAATGAATCTCTCGTTACACTGATTCATGAATGACACTATAGAAGCTGATTAACAAAACAGCTGACTGGTAGTACAGAACCTTGATGCTGTAGAAATTCTGACGGTTGACACATGCAGATGCCCATACTCATTACTGACCCTCTGTTCTTCACAAAACCGTCTATTCAGTATCAAAAAATAGGGATGCCCATGTCCTTTCTGCATGTACCTTTGTCTTATCATATTTACTCCCACTGTAGTTTCCAAAAGTGCGGTTTCAGTCACAACTAATCCCCTAGCTGTTATACACATTTCACATAGGAGGTAGTCGTGTTAGTCTGAAGTCAGGCTGACATCTGGGCAGGGTGGCATCTTAAAAGACTAGCTTGCACAAAGACTACATGACTAGTTCATAAACATTAGGAAGATTAGTTCAGGCAGTCATGATGCCCCACTCCCATCAGTAATAGCTCCCCAGTGATACCAAGCACTATTTAATTAATCAGCCAGCCACATTAAGGAGTGTACTCCTCAGAAAGGACAGATATGAAGATGAAGAAACAATGCAAAATGAGTGTCTCACTGTGAAAAGCCTGGAGATGTTCATTTGGGACTGCAACACTACTCTGAACACCAGCAGCAGAATTGGACACTGCTGGTGGATAATCCAAAATAGTACTTGGTCATACTCCAGCATGCCAGTAAATCCAAATGGCCAACAATTCTAAGCTCTTACCTGTGGGGATGCCCACACTGAGCATTCTGAGGTTACCTAGCACAAATGCTGTACTGCTCTGGGTAGGCTGCCTCCTGAACTGAAGGCAGAACAGTTTCAATCGTGGTGTGAGCGAGCCAGCCAGCACTGGCACTTAGTAGCAACAACCAGCCCACCTACAGCACTGCATAAGGAGTTACGCTGTTCCAGATACAGAAGGTAGTGCACATGGGAAGCAGCAACCATGTTTGCAGCACCACTGCCTGCCCCAGTAAGGTTGTAATCTGGATATGGATACTGCCTGTTTTTGAATTGCACATTTAGTACATGAGCAGCCATCACATTATATTGGCAGCTTGTTCACAGGCAAATTATACATTAAGTGACCCCTTCCTCACACCAAACTTGAGACACACGATCCATTTTCGCTGCTTGGGAAAGTGTTTCTACCCCTTTAGAAACTGAAAGCAAATAAAACAGCACTAAATATACTTCCTTTTTTAAAAAGGTGGGAAAAAAATTGTGCAGCAGTCTTAAAAGGTTTTTCCCCTCAGAAAGGATACTGACTTCCGTAGTGGTGAACTGATCTCTAAGAAAATCCAAATCTTCCTCTAGTGAATCAAGATTTCTTGTAGCTGTGGAAAGATTCTTTTCTAATAGAGCCTGGGCTTCATCAATATCATATTCAAGCATCACATTGGCCTGAAAAAGAAGGAGGCATTTAAATTCTGATAACACTTTTACTCCAAGGAGAACTTTATGAATGTATCAGACTGTTTGTAATATATGTAGACAGAAACCAACATGCCTACATCCAGGCTACAGACAGAAACAAGGATGAAGGGATCTACTTGAAGCCTCCATCACCTTCATGAGTGTTATTCAGCCGTGTGTCTGTTGACAGTATTTTTGTCCTAACCAGACACTTCTGTTCAGGCAGACACACATACACAGAGAGTTCAGGGACTTAACTCAGAAGTCTCAAAATAAGTATCTTTGCAGATAAGGGGGTGTCTGAATATAGACTATGCTGGCTTGGTACTACTTCAATATTTAAGGGTCATCTTGTTTTCAAGCTCTGACCCAACCACTGACTGGGACTTTGTATCTAAACACTGGTAAAAGCAGGGAAATTTGGGTTTTAGAACATGCAAGTGCTTCATGAATGTGATTGGAAGCAGTCAGAGATGGCCAACCAATACAGAAAACACTAGCAGGCCCAAATATTAAAATAAATTGTATTACTGTGCCCTCAAGTCAGATGTTCTGGTATCCAGAACCACAGTCCAATAATTCAAATACCTTTAATCAATTACTTATCAATTAATTACGATCTACTAGGGATCACGGAGACCACTCCTCACATGACTGGAATGTAGCTATAGAGGGCTACAACCTCCACAGAAGGGACTGAGTAGGGAAGAAAGGTGGAGGTGTAACTCTCTATGTGAGGGAGCAGTACACCTCCTCGGAGGCTGACATCAGCTCCAAAGAAGAGTGGCTCAAAACCCTCTGGGTCAAACTACAGGCAGGGTGTGGCGAGGGAGACCTAACTGTAGGTATATACTACAGACCACCAAGCCAGGGGGAGAAGCTTGGTCTGGAGTTTGAGAACCGGCAGAGGCCATGCACTCACGGGACATGGTCGTCACAGGTGACTTTAATTACCCAGACATTGCTTGGGAGGAACACTCGGCCAAGTTGGATCGGTCACATTGCTTCCTGACCTGCATCGAAGAGCTCTGACTCTGGAAGCGCAAGGGCCAACCAGAGGTAATGCTCTCCCAGACTTGGCCTTCGCCAAAAGAGACAATCTGGTGAGTGGCTTGAATCTAGAGTGTAGCCTGGGTGTTGACCACAAAATCATCATGTTCACTGTCCGTCACAAGGCAGGCAAATGAACTAGCAGGGTTGAAGTTTTGGACTTCAAAAAAGCAAATTTCAACAGCTCAAGGCATTAGTAGAGGAAGCACTGCAGGACCTGGGACCGAAGGTGAACGGAGTACATGAAGAGTGGTTGTTGCTCGAGGACACGATCCTCGAAGCACAAAAGAAGACCATTCCCTTGCAGATGAAAGGTAGCAGAAGGACTGGGAAACCCTCTTGGCTTTATAGAGATATCATGGTCTTCTTGAACAAGAAGAAAGAAGCATACAGACAATGGAAGCTTGGAACAGTCCTCAAGGAGGATTATACAACAACAGCCTGCACTTGTAGGACAAGATCAGAAAAGCTAAGGTGGCAACTGAATTTAAGTTAGGAATGGGAATCAAGGACAGGGTGTTGGACTCGATCTGCTAAGGTCCCTTCCGACCCAAACAACTATGAATTTATGACAATAAGAAGTCCTTCTTTAGGTATGTTGGGAACAAAAGGAAAACAAACGGACGTGTGGGGCACTCAAGTGTGGGACACTCAAGAAAAAGTTGAACTCCTGGATGACTATTTTGCTTTGGTATTTCACTGGACCAAGGGGAAAATCATGCAAGATAAGGTTCAGAGGGGCCATGGTAGGACTGACCGCCTTCCTATTGTTGACACTGAGCTGGTGCGCGATCAGTTAGACATTTATAAGTCAGCAGGATCAGATGCACTTCACCAGAGTGCTGAAGGAGTTGGCTGAGGTCATCACATGGCCTCTGGTGAAACTCTTACAAAACTCGCGGTGCTCAGGGGAGGTCCCTGATGACTGGAAGAGGGCCAATGTTGTGCCCATCTTCAAGAAAGGGAGGAGAGAGGACCCAGGCCACTTTAGACCAATTAGCCTAACTTCAATCCCAGGGAAAATCCTGGAAAAATCCTGGAAAAAGGAGTCTGTGTGTGATACGTTTGCAGAAGGTAGGATTCTGAACAACAGCCAGCATGGCTTTGTTGCGGGCAGGTCTTGTCTTACCAATGTCATCTTCTACAGCCAGGTATTTCACCACCTGAATGAGAGACCGAAGGTTGGAATTATATACCTAGACTTCCAAAAGGCTTTTGGTCTGGTATCCCATGATGTTCTCTTAGGAAAATTGGAGGATTGTGGGCTTAACTGTTCGATGGTTAGGTGGGTAGGAAACTGGCTGCGGGGTAGGATCCAGAGAGACCTGGACAGGCTGAAGAGTTGGGCGGATCAGAACCAGATGAAGTTCAACAATGAGAAGTGTAAAGTGCTCCATCTAGGGACAAACAATCCCCAACCTAACTTACAGGCTTGGTGGTGCCAATGTGACTAGCACCACAACTGAACAGGACCTAGAGGTAATAACAGACCATAGCATGAACATGAGCCATCAGTACGATGCTGTAGCCAGCAGGGTAAACAATACTCGGGCATGCATCAACCAATGCATCTCATGCAAAACCAAAGAAGTTATTCTTCCACTTTACTCAGTATTGGTGAGACTACAGCCGGAGTACTGCATCCTGTTCTAGGCACTGCACTTCCACAAGGACATGGAAAAGTTTGAGTGTCCAGAGAAGAGCCACCAGAGACTTGCAAGGCAGACCATACGAGAAGAAGCTGAGGGACTTGGGCCTCTTCAGCCTAAAAAAGAAAAGGCTGAGAGGGGACGTGGTAGCAGCTTACCACTACATCAGGGGAGTACATCAAGGGCTTGGCAAACAACTGTTCAACAGGGCACTGTTGGGGAAAACCAGGAGTAATGGCCACAAGCTCCTGGAAGACCGCTTCAGGCTCAACTCTAGGAAAAATTTCTTCACAGTTAGGGTGTCCCGACTGTGGAATAAGCTGCCTCCAGAGGTGGTGCAATCACCTACCCTGGAACTCTTCAAGAGAAGACTGGATGGCCACCTCGCTGGGCTCACCTGACCCCAGTTGTTTTTCCTACCTAGTGCAAGGGGGCTGGACCTGATGATGTTGTGAGGTCCCTTCCAGTCCCTTACAATCTGTGAATCTGATCATAAGGCATCAAGAAAACTTATAGGTCTTCAGATGATACGAATAAATTAAGTATAAGCACTGAAAATAGGACAACATCCTTAGCGGTGTTTAAACTGCTCTGCTCCGTTTACTTCACTGCCAAACCAGAGTTTTTATTGCAAAATGCAGACCATCAATGTAAACTGCAGACTGCTTACGTTCTATTCTGCTGCATGCATAATCAACACAATTGCCGGTTAAATATTCCAGACTCAGAATATACTCTGCGTGGGTTCTGTTCCCTCCTGGAGCAGACCTGGTGGCAGCACAGCCCGCTGGCCATGCAGTAATGTTGGCATTGCTGACTGGCCAGGAAGGGACCATGCAGCAGCATCAGTGCTGCTGCTCCATGCCTAAGAGGGAATCCAGCCTGAATCTGAGCAGAACTGTGCCTGGCAGGGCAGGAGGCTGCTGTGGGTCTGACTCTGGTCCTTACTTGGGCTCAGAGTCAGAGCCACAGTAGCCACCTGCCTCCCATTCCACACTGTACACAAATCTAAGACAAGGGGCTTCCCTCCCCATGCTGACTGGGAGAAGCGGCGGGGGGGTGTTACTGTTAGATTTGGGTAAATACGAATCTATAGGCAAGTCCCTGGGTAACTTCCAATTTATGCTGGATTTTTGCAAAAAGCTGTCACCACTTCTTACTCCCGCTAATGCTTCAGAGGCATAGGTGAGTTAGAACTTGGTTAGTAGCTCAGTTGAAGCAGAAGCCAAAACAGGCTACAAGATCTACCAAATCAAAGACAATGGGGTTGCAAAGACATAAAGAATCTTAAAATTATTAGAGACAATACAGCCAAAGAGATCACTGCTTAAAATCTTCAGATCAAAGGTTCAAGGGATCATGTTTTAAACAGTGTCACATTCTTTTGTACTACTACAGCACCTAGGAGTCCAGAACCCCTCCTGCTAGGGTATATGAAGAAAGAACAAAAACTGTCCCCAAAGACCTCATAAGGACAAAGACAAGAGCTAAATATGGAAGTGTTTGGGAAAGGAACAAGAATCACACATTTCAAATGCACGCCAAGCATCTTCTCCTCCCAGACCATCACTTTGCAAAAAAAGTTACTGTACTGTAGATAGCACTTTCTTAAAAACTCGTTTTGTCTTATAAATTGGGACCGCTGCTAAGCAAGTTGTTTCTCCATGGAATAACAGGCACTAGGTTCTGCAAACATCTGCACACAGAACTCCCACTGTCTTCCACTGGGCACCGGTACATGAAAGAGTAGCTCCACCAGGCAACACGCTATTTTTCCTAAGATTTTTTTTCTTTAATTAGACAAATTCTTCCCTTTCATGTGACCCATGCAGCTCCATTAAAGGCAGTGGCTGCCTTCTCCTCATTCCCCATGTATGTTATCTGTACCAGTGAGGGGCTAGAGATGAACAAGCAATCTTTTATGAACCTACTCGTTATTTAAAGAATGTTTGAGAGCAGTGGCATTCAGCAATTTAGGTTAGATATTAGGAAAAAAACTCTCCCCCTAGGAGGGTAAGAAAGCACTGGAATGGGCTACCCAGAACGGTTGTGGAATCTCCATCCTTGGAGGTTTTTAAGACTTGACTAGACAGACCCTTGGCTGAGATGACATAGCTGGGGATGGTCCTACTTTGGGGTTGGACTAGATGACCTTCTGAGGTCCTTTCCAAACCTAATTTTCTATGATTCAACCCTTTTAGCCTCCAGGCTCCTCTCAATAACTTTTCTGAATTCAACATCAACCTAGTTGAGAATTACTGAGCTACAATCTAAATTCAGAACAGCTCTGGAAGGGGGACCTTGAAAACTGAGAACTACTGATCCAGCTGGTGCCAGGTGAGGGCAGTCAAAGCAGGACTTCACCCTGCCAATCCCAAAATTTGCCATCTCCTTCTTCCCTGGTTTGACACTGATAGGGTAAAGCGTGGCCCCCACCACTGGGGCTGCCCCTCCAGGATCTTGCACAGAGTGACTGCAGCCCGCAGCCCCTGCTGATGGTTACAAGAAATAATGGCCATAAGCTAGCAGAGAGCAGATTTAGACTGGACATCAGGAAGAACTTCTTCACAGTTACAGTGGCCAAAGTCTGGAATGGGCTCCCAAGGGAGGTGGTGCTTTCCCCTACCCTGGGGGTCTTCAAGAGGAGGTTGGATGGGCATCTGGCTGGGGTCATCTAAACCCAGTACTCTTTCCTGCCTATGCAGGGGGTCGGACTTGATGATCTATTGAGGTCCCTTCCAACCCTAACATCTATGAATCTATGGCTCTGAGAATTAAGGAGAACGAGCCTGGCTGAAAAGCACAAGTATGCAGCCCCCGTGTCTGCCTGCCTACAGCACAGCATGCTGCTCAGAGTCCACAGGTGGCTGAAACAAGGGCTAAGGGGTGCCAATAGCAGCCCCCCAGAGGAGCAGACACAGATGCCCTCTGTCCATAGGATGCTGGGGTAGACACAGGGCAACAGGGAGCGCTTACCTCCATGCAAAGAGGCCAGGCGCTGTGGCACTCTTAGAAAGTATCTTATAGCACCCCAGGGTACAAAGGGAACCCTCTGATCAGGACAAAAATCACTTTAGAGAAATTCTGCATTTACTTACCCCCAGCCACAAACACACTTTATCTGTAGGCGGAACTGAAGCTTTGCAATAGAGGTTATCTGCCAATAAAAACCTGGTCTCCATCGGGTTTGTGGACTCCTGAAGAGGGATCACAGAAATGTGTTGCATTTTCATTGCAATTGGTTAAGATAGCAATATAAAATCTATAGTAGGGAGTGCACTATTCTTATTTTTTTTGATGGTCACAGTATAATATTAAAGCTATAATGAACTATTGTGAAGTTTTACCTCAAAATAGATGTTTCAAGGGTCACTTCACATTTTAAGAAGGTTTACTCATATGCAAAATGGCTATAGCTATAAAGACTAGCTTTAGCCCATGAATTCCAAGCTTAGCTACAAGTTATATGCTATTGAAAGTAAAGTTAAATGCATACGTATATATATTTTTACTAGCTTTCACAAAGTACTACATATGCCTTAAGAATAATTATGTTACTTTACAGAAGCAAATTAATCATGCTCCCCAAAACATTGCAGCATGCTCTGTTTGGGTAGAAAAGCAATCAGGCTTTAGTCATTCACACCCATTAGACATTCGAAACAATTTACCTTTTTCTTCTGCATGTGTTTTAAAATTTCTAACGTCTGTTTGATTTCAGGAATCTGACTTTTTAGCCTGTGAATTAACAAAAACAGTCATATTTACTATTTCCTACACACACACCCCACACAGAGTTTTCCAAACAAGTAATAATTTTACTATAGGATCTAACCTCCATCTGAGAAGCTCAAATTCTAAGAGCCTTCTTAGACTTACAAAAAAGAAAATGTTATGCAAGTTGTGACAAGTTACCTAAAGATATTTTGTCTACGTTTTACTTCCTTCCGGTCCCAGAGCTCATTATTGAGTCCATGAAAAATGGGCCCAAAACACACAGGCTTCAAAGTGCTGTACACCAAACATTTATCATTAATATCTGGTTTAACAAATAGAAGGCCATCTGCCTGCTCTCCTGGCTGGAAGAAGAACGCCCAAATTACTCGGCAGATATACAGATTTCTTTTCCCTTAAACAAAATTAGATTTTAAAGCATTAAGTCAATAAAGTGAGCTCTTAGCATGTCCAGACAGATGATTCAGACCTACAGAACTCTTCTAGTCATTCTAACAAGAAGCATAATTAACATTAGACATTTTACACAAGCAATCCACTTCTGAATAGACAAACGATTCAACAAACGCACTTGACTTTGGTGGCTGGGGGTCACAGAAAGTTAGGGTTGGAAGGGACTGCAGGAGGTCATTTAGTTCAACCCCCTGCTCAAAGCAGGACCAGCCACAACTAGATCATTCCAGCTAGGGCTGTGGAGCCAGGCCTTATAACCCCTCCAAGGGTGGAGATTCCACCACCTCTCTAGGTCACCTGTTCCAGTGCTGCACACCCTCCTAGAGAGAAAGTTTTTCCTAATATCTAATCTAAATCTCCCTTGCTGCAACTTAAGACCATTGCTCCTTGTTCTGCCATCACTGAGAAGTCTTGCTCCATCCTGTTTTAAATACCTAAAGGGAGATTCCAAAGCTGATATCAAATCTTCCCCAGAGCCTTCTCTTCTTCATGGCAGGTCTCAACTCTAACCAATGCAAAGAATTGTCAAGCACAATCATCTGACGTTGTATTAGAGCTGACCGGAAGTTTTCTGAAGGAATAGTTTTTTCCCTAAATGTGCCAATTCATTGGAACCAAACTGTTACAGGGACACACGGCAGCTTCAAATCAATGAGATGTCTGGTAAGTTGTTTTCTAGCTCAGGGGTTTCCAACCTTTTCCTTCCAGAGGTCCCCTACAGTATGCTATAAAAACCCCATGGCCCACCTGTGCCACAACAAGTTTTTTCTGCATATACAGTAGATTAAAAGCTGTATTAAATTGATAGTTACAGTTAAACACATGCATGTAGTGCATAATACAAAAAGAAAAAGGTGCAAAAAATATAGGGACAAAAAATGACAATTGGCATAAAATAAGTTACAATTATTATAACTGACATTAAATAAATCATCATTTATAACAGGCTTCTAACACGCTATATCACACCCAATAACACATGCAGACACGTGTTTCACACACGTGCACAGGTTTTATGCCCCCCCAATCACCCTGGTCACAAACGTGCATGCACAATCATCCCTAGCAACGCACAGATTGCACACACACCACATGCATGCAGTCACACCGACACAGACACACACATGCACACCTGCTGACACACGCAGAGGTTTCAGTGATGCAGATCTGAGAGAGGTGGCTTGCCTTCCAACCACTGTTGTTTTCCAGGCAAGAGGCCAGTCCCAGGCACGTGCGCGTGCTCACACACACACACCTGCCACTGACTGCAGGGAGAACTGCCCAAAGGGCCCAGAACATAGGTCACTTCCTTGCCATGGCTGAAGTGGGTGGGAGCAGCCTGCAGGGTGGAGAGTCCCCGAGATATAGCAGTCCCCTCCACTGACGCTGAGCCCAGCCCAGAGAGGGGGGATCCACCCATCCCACAAAGGGCAGCAGCTCATCACCTCCACCAGGAAAGCACCATTCCTTCCACCCTACCTGCCTGTGGGCCCCAGAGCACTGCAGCAGGGGGGAGGGCACCGGCCCCTTCCTTGCCAGCTCCCCTGCGCCACCGAGGCCACTGGGTATGCTCTCTAGTTTATTTTGGCAGACACCCCGAATCCTGCTCATGGACCTCCAGGGGGCCACAGGCCCCCAGTTGAGAACTGCTGATCTAGCTCACCCATCTGAACCTCCCCAGCAGCCACCAAGCAACACTGGAGCACCCCCAAGCTCACTCTCTCTTTGGCAACACACCAGTCAGGCTAGTTCTCAGGCAGTCACAGTTTTATTTGGTTTAAAAAAGAAACACTTCACCTTTTCCTAAAAAAATAATATTTCACTTTTCCCTAACCCTGGGAATTTGCATTTTGCTTGTCCTAATTTGGGACTGAAGAAAAAAAAAAAAAAAAAAAGAAAAAAAGTTTCCAAAGACACAGCATCACTCAGATTTGGAAATCCATTTCCTGACTACCTCTAGTGTAAATGTAACAGGATTCGATTCCAGTTTTGTTGAAAGAGCCCAAATAGCTTTTAAAAACTACTACTAGGTAGCTGGTAAAACTTCTCTGAAAGATGCCAAGTGCTTACTTTGGGTCGAGTTCCTCTTTTGGATATGACTGCTCCCATTTATTCAGATTATGAGAGGAAGTTAGGAAAAAAAATTATCAAGAGAATATTAGGCAAGCACTGGAAGATTTCTGATCGAGATCAGATGTGTTTCTAAGAGATATAATCTTACTAAACCAGAAGTTCTGAGTTGACGTAGAAATGATCTGGTTATGTCAGACATCAAGTCTGCGTTATGCCAGAAGTCAAGCTAACTTTTAATAGTCTCTTCTGGCCTTCAAATTTACAAATTTATAACCTGGGACTTATTAATGTTGTTATTCAGTCTTTGAGAAAAAAAGGGGAAGAGAAAAGCTGCACCTTTCCAAGCATGCTTCATGATTGGCTTTGCTAATGCTTCTTATCGTTCCTTAGAACATTAAAAAAACCCCCAAAAGACCAAGCTCATTATGTTCAGAAATATAAATACTTAACAGTTTCCAAACCCAGAAAAAGTTGTTACTCACCTCCTTTTCTTTTGAGCAAGATTAAGTTCCATAAATTTATATTTCTGGTACTGTTCATCCAGCTTCTTAAGAACTATATCTGCCGTCTCATTTCCAGGCTGTTTCATAAAAGAATCTACATCTTCCTTTACAAAAGAAATAAATAAATCAAGTGTTATACAGGCTGCAAGTACCATTACTACTAATAATGAAATACTGTATAGTAGATTTCAGACCAAGGACAATTTAGGTAGATGAAACAACTGGACTAAAGTGCAATGGTTTTGAACCTTCAATAGCTGTTTACCCATCATATTTTGCAGACTACCCACCTTTTCATACACAGAGTCTAGATCAGGGGTGGGCTAAATGCTGCCCACCAGGCCATTCTATCCGGCCCACAGGGCCCCCCCAAAATTTAGAAAATTAATATTCATTTGCCCTGAGCTGCCTATCATGTGGCCTTTGATGGCGTGCCAAAACTCAGTAAGTGGCCCTCTGCCCAAAATAATTGCCCGCCCCTGGTCTAGATCATGTACCACAGGCACAGAGTATAGTTCACAACTATATTTGTTGGCTCGTTGGTATTTGTTGTTTTTGTCACGGGCAATATGAAACTGCGAGAGCCACTTCCCCACACAAGCGGGAGAACCTTGATACCTCATTTAATAAGAGATACTCCAATAAGAGGAAAAAGTGAGATGGCAAGAAGTGTTTCAAGTGACATTATTCAGGATAGGAAAAGCTAAAGAAGGGTGGGGAACAGGAGCCCACTCTGACTCTAAATACAGTAAAACACGGGGAAGAACTTAACTATTTACATAAGGTTTTGGTTTCTAAACAAACTACAATTACTCAGTAAAAGATCCAGGGTCATCTCAGACAGCTCAGCGACAAATTCTATTCCCT
>NW_005842642.1:778240-778903 GCF_000455745.1 Alligator sinensis
AGCCGGGACAAGTCTGCAGCTCTGGGTACAGGAGGATAAAGAAAGCCAGCAGGATCAGAACAGCATCTGAATTTAATACGCCACGGTATAAACTGGCAAACTCTCTCTCCGTAAACAAGAGCTCTTATTTTTGCCGTGTTTATTTTTTTAAGTGCTCACTGATTGCAAGCACCCGATTTGAGGCACTAAGTAGTGCAGCTAGCACGGGGCAGCGCCCCCCTACGCGCTGACCAGACGCCAGCGCTTTCTTAGGTCCTTACTGAGTTTTCAGAAGCATCAAGTTCGGCCCCAACGCCCTCTTCGAAGAGCCCCGTTACCGCGCGGACCCACAACAGAGGAAGAAGGGAAATTCAAAGAGCAGGAGTCACGGGAAGGCGCACGAAGGCCTGCCGAGGTCCCGGCCAACCCTAATTTCCTATGATCCTTCCCTCATTTTCTACAGCAAAGCGTTTCAAATAAGCGACGACCGGGCGGGCACAGAGGCTGGGAGTCGCACGCTCCCCGGTAACACTACGGGGCTGAAGAGAAAGCAAAGCCCGGATCTCTGCTCCGGGCCGAGGTTTGAGCAGGAGGAAGGGAGGGGCGAGCGGGGGCGGGCACAGGGTAGCTTCGGAGCGACCCCGGAGGCGGTGGGTCCGAGCCGGGCAGCAGCTACTTTCCGCC
>NW_005842642.1:779206-786435 GCF_000455745.1 Alligator sinensis
CGGGCCCCTGAGAAGCGTCAGCCCCGTGCCCCCCCACCCCTCGTCACTCGGATCTAAGACGACCCCCACTCCCGCATCTGGAAAACGCAAAGACCAGTTATCATTTTACTACAGAAGCGAATTAGAGGAGCTTCGCCTGGAAAGTGCCCCCCTCCCACCGCCGAGAGGAAAAAATGGGGGGGAGGGCATTGCTCCCTGCACCCCCGCCCTGTCAGAGGGCTCGGCCCAAGCGCGCGGTGGTGGGTGGAGTTTGAAAACACCAGCTCTGACGTCAGCGTACCACTAGTCATTTGCATCTAGGAAATTACCCCGAGGCTTAGCTGATCCAGAATGGATGCCCTTGAACCGTTTCCAAAACCGCCACGGGGTTTAGCACGGGGGCCTCCAGAAACAGGCTTTTGAACAGCACTTTTATACCTGTTCGTAGCTAGCACGAACTAGGCGTATTTGCAGTTGAAGGATGGACAATAAGGTTTCACTGCGTGTGAATGTAAAACAAGGGGGTTCCCACCACCCTGATGGGTACGGGGGAAGCCTTGTCTTGTATTTGAGTAAATGTGGTGTTTTTCTCCAGTTAGAGAAACCAGAAGCATTATTAATATAATCAGGGCCCAGGGCGGTGTTATTGGGTTTAAGATCAAAGCCAGAACAAATATAACGTCCCTAGAATGAGTTAAAAAGCAATCTGCGTGGCTGTGAAACAGGAGCTGCGCTCCCAGCAGCAGCTAATAAACCACAGACCTGCAGCACAAAGGTCGGCTTGGGAGCAGCAACATCAAGGCGAGTAGAAGAGAAGAGAGGGTCTTGTGGAAAGGGGAGTTTAGGCCAGCGGTTCCCAACCGGTCGGTGCGCCATCAAGCACATCGAGGTGTGCTGCGCCATTTTGGGCTGGAGCCGCGCCCCACACCTTAGAACAAGGGGGCCTGACTCCAGCGAGCGATTCAAACGCCGTGCTACCTACTTCCTGCCGCTCTGCGGTGGTCTGCCACTTTCTTCCCCCAACCCCTACCCGGCCAGTGTGCCGTGGGGTAGGGGAGGCCACGTAAGCATGCTGCAGGGTGAAAAAGGTTGAGAAGCTCTGGTTTAGACGGGGCCAGTACCTTACAATGGAACGCAGTCAAGTGACAAACTTAGCGCTGCCTGACTAGAAATGCTGCTGCTGCTGCTGCCAGGTGGTTGGTTTTAAACATTGGGCAGAGCAGGAATCAACAGGGGCCCTGCTCCCGCTTTCTAGGCAGCTTTTTCCAATGCCTGACCACTCTCATAGTCAAAAAGTTCCTCTTAATCGCCAGTCTGAATTTCCCTTGCTGTAGCTTGAGGCCACTGCTCCTAGTTCTGTCCTCTATGGCTACAGAGAAAAAGCCTATCTTCATCCTCTCTGTAATTGTCCTTCAGGTTTTCAGATACCTAAAGGGTGATTACAGATAGGATGAAGGTGGATTTACAAGGCGAGATTTTTCAGTTAAAAAAGAAAAAGAAAAAAGACATTGTTTTTATTCCTCTTGAAAAACATGAATCAAAGTACCAGAAACTTAATGTGCCTTTGCTTAAGGCACATTAAGGCGATTTAGGCATATTACCCCCAGGCTACCGGGTGTGCTCCAGGAAGGGGGTCAGCCAGACGTGAGACACCCCAGGGAGGCACCCGGAGCCTGAAATGTGGTCAGGCGCAGTGAGGTGGGTGGTTCAGTGCAGGAGCACCCCCTACTGGCTTGCCACAGGCTCCTCTTCTCCACATTCACCAGTGCTGTGCACATGGCCACATGCTGCAATCCTGGTGTGAGCAGGTCCAGGGAAAACACAATGAATCCAACAGCTCTTTCCCACTGTCCCTAGTCGATGGGGAAGTGCCTTGTTTAGACACCACACCAGAGAGACAGTCTCCTCCGGTGGGGGCCCCAGCACCCAGCTGGCCCTGGACCATCTTGCACATTGGGGTCAGCAGAGGTGCCGCGCAGTGTGGTCCTTGGATTTCCCTGGGATGTCTCCATCTACATCGTGTCCAAGCACAGCCCTGCAGAGAGAAAAGGGATTGAGTTTAGTCTTTGTAAGGGACCAGCTACACAAAAGAAGGGACTGCACTGCAAAAAAAAAGGGAAGCTTACAAGAAATAATGGCCACAAGCTAGCAGAGAGCAGATTTAGACTGGACATTAGGAAGAACTTCTTCACAGTTACAGTGGCCAAGGTCTGGAACGGGCTCCCAAGGGAGGTGGTGCTCTCCCCTACCCTGGGGGTCTTCAAGAGGAGGTTAGATAGGCATCTAGCTGGGGTCATCTAGACCCAGCCCTCTTTCCTGCTTATGCAGGGGGTCGGACTCGATGATCTATTGAGGTCCCTTCCAACCCCAACATCTATGAATCTATGACTACACATGGACATGCTAATGCACATTAAGGCACATTAAATTTAGGTGTGGACAGCTAAGTTGCATTAGTGCTAGCATACCTGTACTAATATGTATTAATATGGTGTTTATCTATTGACGCACACTGCATTAATGCACAATAGCACATCTACATGTGCTAATGAGACTTAGTTATTCCCACCTAAATCTGATACCTGTTTTATGCAGGTATCAAATTTAGGCTCACATAGTGCACCTTAAAAATGGCAATGGAAAGTTAAGGGCATGCATGTGTAGGCGCACACCCTTAATGCGCCTTAAAAATGGCAATTTTAGACTAAGCCTGGCTAAGAGAGGCATGTGTAGATGTGCCCACTATTCTCTCAATAGAATTTAATGGTGGCCTTAGTTTAAAAAAATAAATAATAATAATAATAATAAAGAGAAGTCTCCCTCATACTAAAATACTTACACTTATAATCTTTGTTATGCAGCATTTAAGTAACCGGAACTTCTATTAACTGGATTTTCCAGCCAGCCGGACACACACAGCGGTGCAGAAAGCTTGCCCACCACCTTGGGCTGCCCCTGCCCTGCTTGCAGCCCCTGCCACCCCCTCCCTCCCCACCCCACCGTGCTGCACGTTATCTGAAAACCCCTGCCAGTTTATTTCAGATAACTGGAACTTTTACATAACTGGCAATCCCCTTACCCCAGGGATGCTGGACAACAGAGATTTTAGTGTACAAGCAAAAGCCAGAGGGTACCCTGCATACGATAGGATTATGTAGCCATACATTATGTTGCCTCTTCAAGATGTTGCAAAAGACTATCCTGAAAATCCAAATTTCTTGTCAATTTCCAGCTGCTCTGTTGATATACCTGCACCTAGCTCTTTACCAGGCTTGTGTTTTCCTCTACATTGAGAAACAGAAGGCATGGACTACTCAAATAGGAGATACTGGAAGGAACATATATTGGAATTCAGGACTGCAGAAAACAAGATTTAAAGTTGTATGCACTATTTTGGAACAAATACGGGATAGAAAGGAGGCAGCAGAACAATTTTTGCAGGGCTCAGGAATTCCAGTGCAGTTCGGTGGTGGTCGAGGAAGCTGTCTTCTTCAGAATTCAGTCAGCTAGAGAAAATGTGAATGCAAGGAATTCGTAATCAGTGCAACGTTCCTTTTCCCCAAGGTTAGTACCATATAACTTTAACTCAGTCATACGCCCTAAGGAGGCAAATCAGCTCTCTCCAGACCCTGAATATAGGACTGTGTATTGTCCTGCAGATGGCAGCTGGAAAGGGCCCTGCTTCTGGTGTGCTAAGAGAGCTGCTGTGAAGAGCCACAATCACAGCACTGCAGAGGAAATTTGGACCCAAGACTCAGGGAATTTATCAAAGGGCACAGGAAGTCAATAAACCTCACTAGTTAGCAATGAAACTTGACCAGCCCCTACCTATAGCAGCAGAACAAGTCAATTCCCTCACTCTTCCTTTCTACCTTATGCAAAGATCCCTATAAAATATTCCTGCACAAACTCAGTGTACTTGGGCCAGAGCAAGGTTTGTTCCTCAGTGCATACAAAATGGTATTGACCAAGCTTGACTTTGTTTTTCAGTTATAAACATGAGTAAAATATTGTATGATTTTTTTTGTTCATTGCATGATGTTAAAAACAATAGATTAAAAAACATTCCAGTTTCTTCTTATTAATAACCACCACAGGCACATTGTAACACAATTATATTAGTCTTACTAGATGTAGTGCAGTAGTGCATAGAGGGATCAGAGCCTTGGACCAGCACCTCACTGTAATTGGCACTGCATAAGTGGAACAGAGGGTGTCCTTACATTCAGGAGTTCACTGTTTAAGCAACGTTAAATGGATGTGTTGAAAAACTGGTTAACCCGTTAAGGTGAATTAAGAAATCATGCGAAAGCCTCTTAGCAGATTCTGAAAAGAATTTTGATAACCAAGTTGACCAACTGGCAGTCAAGCAAATTTTCCACGGTTTTGTCTGTACAGACAAAGAGGAGGATTCTTGGTGGCAGTAGAAGAATGCTGAAGCATAAATTTGGACTTGTCTTTAAAATATATTTATATAATTTAAATTATCACAGGTGAATGGAAATAGCTAATCCAGCAGCAGCTGTGTTCACCCATTTGGATGTAGTTGCTGGGACATCCGCACCCTAGTGCTAAACACCTGCAAAACAGGAATAGATTCATTTTGAAATCCTTAACTTTATATTACATCAGTTTGGTTAGCTTGAGATATTTCCATCAGAGAATTTCACTTGTATTTCATTCAAGATCAGAACAGCTCCCACTGTAACCAAACTCCAACTGGACCTGCAGGACACTAGAAATGCAACTTTGCAGCTCACTACTTAGGCTGTTGAATTTTTTGCTTCTACTTCAGGTACTTGCTTGTGTAATTACTAGGCACCTTGTTACATGTTTGAGCTGCTCAGATGTTAGTGTCAGCTTGAGTTTGAAGCAGTCGTACCTTAAGGACAAAAACCTTCTCTGACTGTGCCTGACTTACACAGCTGTGACTTGCCACTAGAGCAGTGGTTCTCAACCCTTTTTGTACCAGGACCCATTTGTAAACATTGATGGTCAGTCCTGACCCAGTGCCTCTCACTCCTGACATGTATGGGGCAGGAATGGAAGGCAGTTGGCTTGGTGCCAGAACCTCTCCCTGGGCAGTAGAGTTCAAGGGGTGGAAAGTCTGTCCACACAGGAGGGTGGGGAAGGGAACACTGCATTCTAGGATGCTGGAGGACTGCAGCTTGGACAGCTCATCTGTGGGGAGTGGCCACACATTAATGGGACATGAGTTGATTAACACAGATCAGAGATAAACCAGCTCTGGAACCCGGTAACTTTAAAACCCTAAAGTGTGCTTAAAACTAGTTTCATGTGTTAACGTGTGGACAATGCAGGGGTTAAAAGGTACAGGAACACTGTAAAATTAATATGCAACAAGGCCCCAGCGTGCTTTTCTTTTCAAAAACCACACTAATGTCCAACCTGTTAGTTAGATAGAATGGGAGATCTAGTTAGACTGCTGCTAGATAAAAATCTTCCTGAAATTACCTTTTCCTTCCAAAAAAAGCACATTAGTAATTCTTTAAAGTCATAATTTTTTAATTATTTACACACTTTTTTATGAGTACTAAAATATTAGGGCTGAAAGTGAGTTCTGATTTCCCCGCCCTTAATACCATCACATTCTTGCTCTTGTGCATTCCTTCTGGTTAATTGTGCACATCTGCATAGAGCTTTATTGCCAAGCTTGTTTCAACTGTGAAACATCAACACCACCCATAGTTTGTGCTTTCCTTCTGTTAATCCCCGCAGGTACATTGTGACATAAAAGATGCAGTGGGGTGCCTGTGCGTCAATCCTTATTGTTTATCCAGAAATTGCTCCCTACAAAAGCGTATCAAGAGTCTTTTCCTCCAAGCCCACCTACTAACCTAATGACAGGGATAACCTAATAAAAAATTCTTAATTTGGCTTTCAATTCTGAACTCTACTCACTGAAACAAAGCAGTTACCCACCTTCTTGTAGAGAACAATTTTTGGATAAATGGGGCACTGATACACAGGCACTCCATTCCCACTCTTTTACAGCACAATGGGATCCTCAGCCTAGCCCATTCTAAATTGTCTCAATTTGTCTTATGTTGTCTATTCATTCAACTGGTGAGTGATTAGAGCAGGGGCGGGCAAAATACAGCCCACAGGCCATTCTATCCAGCCGACAGAGCCCCTAAAAAATTTAGTAAATTAATATTTATTTGCCCTGGCTTCCTGTCAAAGCTGGCTAGAAGCAGGGGGAGTAGGACCCAGAGGGAGCCCTCAGCAGGCTTGAGCAGCCCAGCCTCACCCACCCCCAGCCAGTTCCCTGCTCCCACCCTGCTCCAGCACCACCTGGGCAGAGTGTATGCATTTGCGTCTCTGCAGGCACAGGGGCAGTGTGTGTGTGTGTGTGCTCGTCTTCGCAGGCACAGGGGCAGACCGTCTCTCTCTCTCTCTGCAGGCACAGGGGCAGAGTGTGTGTGTGTGTGCGTCTCTGCAGGCACAGGGGCAGTGTGTGTGTGTGTGTGCTCGTCTTCGCAGGCACAGGGGCAGACCGTCTCTCTCTCTCTCTGCAGGCACAGGGGCAGAGTGTGTGTGTGTGTGCGTCTCTGCAGGCACAGGGGCAGTGTGTGTGCGTGCCTGTCTCTGCAGGCACAGGGGCAGAGTGTGTGCGTGCGCATCTCTGCAGGCACAGGGGCAGTGTGTGCGCGCGTCTCTGCAGGCACAGGGGCAGAGTGTGTGCGTGTCTCTCTCTCTGCAGGCACAGGGGCAGAGTGTGTGCGTGTCTCTCTCTCTGCAGGCACAGGGACAGAGTGTGTGCACGTCTCTGCAGGCACAGGGGCAGAGTGTGTGCGTGTCTCTCTCTCTGCAGGCACAGGGACAGAGTGTGTGCACGTCTCTGCAGGCACAGGGGCAGAGTGTGTGCGTGTCTCTCTCTCTGCAGGCACAGGGACAGAGTGTGTGCACGTCTCTGCAGGCACAGGGGCAGAGTGTGTGCGTGTCTCTCTCTCTGCAGGCACAGGGACAGAGTGTGTGCACGTCTCTGCAGGCACAGGGGCAGAGTGTGTGCGTGTCTCTCTCTCTGCAGGCACAGGGACAGAGTGTGTGCACGTCTCTGCAGGCACAGGGGCAGAGTGTGTGCGTGTCTCTCTCTCTGCAGGCACAGGGACAGAGTGTGTGCACGTCTCTGCAGGCACAGGGGCAGAGTGTGTGCGTGTCTCTCTCTCTGCAGGCACAGGGACAGAGTGTGTGCACGTCTCTGCAGGCACAGGGGCAGAGTGTGTGCG
>NW_005842642.1:786878-827841 GCF_000455745.1 Alligator sinensis
AGTGGGTGCGGGCGTGCCCGTCCCTGCAGGCACAGGGGCAGAGTGTTTGTGTGCGTCTCTCTCTCTGCAGGCACAGGGGCAGAGTGTGTGCGTGCGTGCCCGTCTCTGCAGGCACAGGGGCAGAGTGTGTGCGTGCGTGCCCGTCTCTGCAGGCACAGGGGCAGAGTGTGTGCGTGCGTGCCCGTCTCTGCAGGCACAGGGGCAGAGTGTGTGCGTGCGTGCCCGTCTCTGCAGGCACAGGGGCAGAGTGTGTGCGTGCGTGCCCGTCTCTGCAGGCACAGGGGCAGAGTGTGTGCGTGCGTGCCCGTCTCTGCAGGCACAGGGGCAGAGTGTGTGCGTGCGTGCCCGTCTCTGCAGGCACAGGGGCAGAGTGTGTGCGTGCGTGCCCGTCTCTGCAGGCACAGGGGCAGAGTGTGTGCGTGCGTGCCCGTCTCTGCAGGCACAGGGGCAGAGTGTGTGCGTGCGTGCCCGTCTCTGCAGGCACAGGGGCAGAGTGTGTGCGTGCGTGCCCGTCTCTGCAGGCACAGGGGCAGAGTGTGTGCGTGCGTGCCCGTCTCTGCAGGCACAGGGGCAGAGTTTGTGTGCGTCTCTCTCTCTGCAGGCACAGGGGCAGTGTGTGTGTGTGCGCGCGCGTCTCTGCAGGCACAGGCAGTGTGCACGCGCGCGTCTCTGCAGGCACAGGAACAGAGTGTGTGTGCATGTGCGTCTCTGCAGGCACAGGGGCAGAGTGTGTGTGTGTGTCTCTCTGCAGGCACGGGCAGTGTGTGTGTGTCTGCAGGCACGGAGGTTGTGTGCCTGCACGCACATGCAGGCACAGGGGCAGTGTGCGTGCACATGCAGGCACAGGGGCAGTGTGCGTGCACATGCAGGCACAGGGGCAGAGTCTGTGTGTGTGTGTTGATAGGGTGAGTCCCACACGCACACCCCTCCATACACATGCATCTACATCTCCCCTTGCACTGCCATACACAAAACCCAGCCACCCTCCCCCCATACCCACCCACTGCCCCCCCAAAATACAAGAATAAGACTTCATTTTAACCTATTGTGCAATCACCTCTGCACACACTACACAAATGCATGTAAATCAGGACAAAAGTATTTTTTGAAATAAAATTAACCAATGTTGTAGATGATCACTTTTTATAATATAATTTGGTATTTTTCTGGTTCCGAGATGGCAAAACCCCTTGCTGAAATGAGTACTTCCGGGGCAAGGGGAGGGACTGCTAGTGGCAAAGGTCATGGGTTAGGGGGTGGGACTTCTGGTTACAAGATGGCTTCCAGGGGGCGGGGCTACCTCTGCAGCCCTTGACAGCTTGCCAAAACTCAGCAAACGACCCTCTGCACAAAATAATTGCCCACCTCTGGATTAGTGTGTGTATTTGTGGGGGTGGGATAGGAGATAATGAAAAGCAGTACTGCCAGGAAATATAGACGAAACAGGACACAAAACTAGAAAAAAACTAGACAAAAAGACAAACTTTAATATTAACAAGGAAAGGAGAATAAAAACCAATAACAGGAACCGCCCCCCCCCCCCCCAAGATGTTTAGCGGTAGGAGGTAATGAGGGTCCTATATGAACACAACAGTCACCTACCTTAGTTACTGTTCCTTCCATGTATGTTGTCTCAATGCAGCAGTGACTACCCAAGCAACATCTGTGGGCACTTGTCTGCACCCTTACTACCCTCCCCACCCTAGGGAGAAGTGGAGCTTTTAAATGACTATGCACTTCTAATATAGCGAAGAAGGTAAGCAAGTCATGTCATAGGCATTGAGAAGATAGGTCTATCCAGGACTGATGGAAGAGGAGATGGATCAGTCTGAAATAAAGCCATTTCTCTTCAACTGTCCAGAAGAAGGGCGGTCTGACAATCTATTACAAGACGGTCAAGCAAGATGGTCATTTTTATAGTTTAGGGTATGGGCACAGGTTTTCTTGGGTATTGAGATGTGTGCAACGAAGACAACTACCTTTAATGTTTTCTTTCTAGTGATGAAAGCTTGTCTAACGTGTATTAGTTTTCATTCACTGTGCAATGCACATTAACCATTTTGATGAAGCAGCCTCTCACCAGCCCTCCCCACTTTCATCGTGTGCTCATGTCCCAAAACTCCAGGCTTAGGATACATACACAAAAACCAATCAATCAACCAGCCCACCCACCCACCCCACAATTCACCATTAAAAATTAGAGTTTAATGGTGACTTAGGAAACCAAGTCGTCTTTTTCAATATAAATACTGGCCTTTTAATTGATTTTCTGATCAAGCCCACACAATTTGAACTAGCATTCTGAATAGAATTTGACCATCTTCAGTAAGAAAGGCAGAATGCCACAGCTATATTGAAATATAGCAAAGCAAGCAGACTTGATAATCATATACATTTAGGAAGCAATGCAATAACATTAAGTCATATCTCATGGCAATCTGTAGTAAGCACTACACTTCTGAGGACACATTAAGGATAAAACACACATCTTATTGCCAAAGTTTATTTTTCAAAATCTGTTTCATTAACAAATGAATGATTCTGAGCAACAAATCTTAAAAAAAACCCAGAACAGTTTTTTGTATACTGTCAAAATTGTGAAGTGCCACAATCAAATGTCAACATAGCCAGTCTTGTGCTTTAGCAACTTGTTTTATTTTGTAGAATTTAAATTGTTAAATTTTTCTACTTTTTTTTTTTTTTATGGCTAGTGGATGGCCCCCACTTTCACATTCCGTATTAATTTTTGTAAAACGGAAAAGAACAGCCATATAAGAATAAACCTGTAAAGACCTGACATTAGACATCTTCATGTCTAAAAAAACATTATAGTAAGCTCCTTTTAAATAAATACCCAATAAAAGGCACAAACCTGTTATATGGGGAAAATGAAATGTATAAAGTGATAAAACACCCGTTAAATAAATAATGCCAAATGAACGTCTGTTCAGCACCTATTTTGCCAGTGCTCTTTATAGTGACATCCTAGCCAAATATTTGGTTCAGGATTAACCTTGTGTCACAAGGCTACAGGTTTGAGATGCACCAAAAGCAGATTCTTAATGTAACATCTGTTTTCAGAAAAACTGCACCAGCTATTACAATCTCTTTAAATAAATGCACAAGATACTTGTGGAAAAAGAGCGATGCAGCAATGTATTTAGCAATAAATGACAATCAAAAATCAAATACATCTTCAGAGTAATAGCAACATACCTTTTATATTTCCCTAAGTAATTACCGATAAATGTATAAATGATAACATGTACAGTTTCCATTACTCAAAAAATATAATCTTTAAAATGGAATAAATGACTGGTACACAGTGCCTTTAGATGTTGTCCTTACAATACAAACTACCCAAAAGAAAAGTTTTCCCTTTTATGTACAAATAAAGCACCGATCCACAGTGCATACTAGTGAAAAATTGTAACCCCCCCCCTCCCTGCCACACATCAAAAAACAGATCTGGACACACCCTGTATTCAACCTTGCAGTCAGAGGTTATTCAATGTTTTACAAAAGTTTGCTCACTATTTTTAACCCTACAAATTTTCCATCACTATGTGCACAGAACTAAAAATTCCTCTATTACATACTTTTAGTTTGAAATAAAAAAATTAAAATAGAGAACTTTCTGGAGACGGTCATTAATTATGTCTAAAGAACATTAAAAAGGAGCAGGTATTTTAAAAGAGGGACACTTTCAAGTCTCAGAGGCCCAATAATCACCATGCTTTCTTATTTCCCCCCCCCACACATTTTTTTTTCTAGAATGCCCCATCAGAAACAGACAGCTTGCCAAAACAACTCCAACAGCATTAAAAAGCCCAAGTTATGTGGCCAAAATAACTCCTAGCCAAATGCATCACGCATAGAAAAATGCAAGCATGTGTCACCCCACCCCCCTCCCCCTTAGGGAACAAGGGGCAGGAAGTGCCTCAAGGACCTGCTTTCTGAAGCACTCTGAACATCAACACCCCGAGGGCTCACAAAAATGGACTCATTAGTGGTACAGGCTGTGCCGCCCAGCCCATCAGATGCTGCACACCAGCTCTATCTGGCCCAGGGGGCTCCCCAAGGATATAGCAAGGCAGCTTAACACCCAGGGCCACCATGACAGACAGGATAGTGACCATTTCTGCATCTCTCCTTCCTCCCATGAGGTGGCTCCTGGGTCTGGAAATTCAGCAATGGGGAAAGTGGTGGGAGGTGCAGCAATTAAGGTTGCCACTGCTCCCCTGCTGCCAAATTTCAAAACCCATGTGGAACCCCATGGGCCAGATGGCACAGCTCTGCAGGCTGGATCCAGCCTATGTGCCGTAGGTTGACCACCTCTGGTATACATGCGTATTATTAACCCTCCCCATGTCCTTCACTGCCTTGTTTTTGTCAGTTACTGCATGTAACACTCACAGGCTCTTTGTACAGTAAAATACTTCCATCCTTGAGACTGATGTAAATCAAAGCATCTTTCAGAGGGTTGAAGTGCAAATACTGAGCCATAAAAATCTTGCTAGTGTCCTAATTTTTTGGAGTTACATTATTCCCTATTTATGAAACTATGTTGTAGTTTAAAAATGGTACTCCAGCATTTTACACATTCCAATATGTACACAAGGAAGTAGTTAATAAAAGCATTACTATACACTTTTGTGAAGACATAAGTATGCTAAGCAATCTTTTCTTCACAAGGATAAACTTACATATGGGTTTTGCTTCTGTCTCCAAATGCATCAACATATGCTGAACATGACTAAAGGGAAAGTAGCGTATAAAGTTTGAAGATGTACGTTGTAGCTGTATTTTCCTTTTAAAATACTAAACTAAATTGGTATCAGACAGCCTGATTACAAGAAAGCACTCTAAGATATCCCTGTAAAAAAATCTATAATCCATCATAAATTTAAAAAGTACAGCAACCTGTACTAAAAACAAGCCTGTTTCTGACTGGAGGAAGTAGAGAACAAGTACATTCTAGCTATTCAGAAAGCAAATCTTGACTAGTTACAGCCAATGTACATTTTCAGGTCACTCATATGCATATTTTAGTGTGAATCATTTAAATAATTTAAAACGTAATTGAATAATATGGCTATAAAATAATCTGCTGTGGAAAAGAATATTACCATTACAGTGCAAAATACTAGCTAGTCACAACCTTTTGGGCACTGTCATTGCTGTGCTACTATATATTAAAAACAACACAATTGTGTATCGTATGTACTGATCTAACCTGGATTTAAGATAGAAGATTAGAAGGAGGATTTTCTGTATTGAGTAGATTCAATTACTTTTGTACAAAGTAAAAAAAAAAAAGAATATCTTATTTTAAGTTTCAGATAGGTTTCTCCAGTATATGGAAAAAACACCACACACGCTAGAGAACATGTTAATTTTAAACACAATCATACATTTGGTTAACCCAGGAAGAGCTGATTAAAACTAAAAGCCCTTCATAATTCAAATTTCAATATTTAATCCCTATATATTAGTCAGTTTCTCTCTCTGCCAGTAAGTGTCCAGAGTTTTGGCTTAATACTTCTGCTCCACTTGTAACATTTAGTTTCATAGAAAGTCCATGGTTATAAATTTCAAATACATGTCAAAATGATTTTTAAAAATCATGTTTAGTTTGACAAAATATATCTTTTTATGAAATAAGTACGTTTTTCTTGCACACTTGGCACAAAATTAATACACAAAGATACCTAAAGAGAAAAAGGGCTTTACAGAATACCATTAAGTGCTGTATTTTCCAAAGGTTCCTTCTAGGACAGTTTGGCAAGATCCACCAACTGACATGTTGGCATCTGTAACCTTCATGATATCGCTGCTAATAACAGCCCCAAAACAACATGGTCATCACTAACAGGAAGGGACAGCTTGTAGAAACAATGGGCGCCTATACATGTACATTGAGGCCACTCCAATGAGCTGTAATTATTGCATGGTAATTACTGAGCTCCAACAGACTCCAGCATCATATGCATCAGTGTCCCTGCGCTGAAAAATGGTGGCTGGGGCACTTTAACTAAAGCTTGTACAATGAGCTTTAGTTAAAGCCCCCCTGCCTGGCTCCCCCACCCCGCTCCCTGGAGCATGTGTATAAACACCCAATATGAATAAGAAAGGTCTGCTAGTTTTCTTCTCAGGACAAAACAGTTTAAGATTCTCTCTCAGTTACACGTAGACATTATGAGAGCACTTCTCTCACTAAAGATCCTAGAAAATGCATTCTGAATTGTGTACTTTGCGTACTTTAATGCTGTTTTTATTTTTCAGGTGTTTAGGATGAGGCTATATAAACAGCCATATATATGGCTAACAACTTATGATTTTTATTGGAATAGTTTAATAAACATGAAAATACCTCACCATCTTTTGAAGTTGTTGGGTATACCTGCGTAGGCTGCAGTAACATTTTTCATAGTTAACGATTTAAGAGATTTTTCTTCTATGAGAAATGCAAATTTCTTAATATAGCATTTCCCTTTTGCTATTACTACACAAGAAATACTGCAGCATTAAATAAATAGTGTACTTAAAAATTAACACATCAACACATTTAAAATAATTATCATTATCGTTTGTAAGGACTGGGTTGGGTTTTGGAACAAGTGGAACAAGCCATTCTCTAAGGCTTGATAATATCAGGAAGGTAAGTCCTGGTTCTCAGAGGCTAGCACTGCTACTTTTCCTTTTTTTAAAAACACAGTTACCCAAATTTTGAAAGGTCATCTCCTGTTTAGTGGTTGGCAACAAGATTTTCTATTCCCTCTAGCTTGCTACTGTTGGGTGTGCCTAGTTTTACTGTAACATGAAGGCAACTCTTCCTAGAACTAAGAATGATGCTGCTATTTGCACACAGGATAGATACTGTAAGGAAGTGCAGCCAATGCCATCTGTTGAGAAGCTGCACAGGCTCTTCTATGACATACTAGCTTCCCCTGCTTGGAGACAGATTCCAAGTTCATGCCAAAGCCTGGATCTCTCAGCTAGCAATGTAACACTGACATAATGCCAATAGACCAGTTTTCTGTTAATATTTTCATTCATATACTGTTATATTGTTAGATAATTGATTCACAGCATTTAAAACTCACAGTATAAAATTTATGAATTACAAGAAGCTATTCTAGTGAGAAAGAGCTGTCTGATTTCACACAATATTGGCCTTATATGATAATGCAAGCATTACTCTATCAGTACTTTATTAGAGCATATGAAAGTTTTATTGCTCAACTTCATGTGAGTCTTGCCTTGATTACAACAGCCACAAAGTTTAGGGAGAAAATAAATAGAATTATGATACCCTCAATTAACTTTCTACAGGCAATCTGTTGACGAATAAAATTACAAAACAATCAGGTAAGCCCCTCTTCAGAAGGTGCAAGTCAGATTCTTCTCATCTTCTAAACTTAGTTGACCTTCAGCTTCAAAGATTTCAGTTTTTAACCAAACAGTCTAAAACCAATGAACAATCATGATTCCATACCACAGTGACTGTTATAAACAAGAATCTCTAAAGCACTGCCATTCAAAAGTATTTTTTACACTGAACAGGGAGTAGGTAGATGCCCTGCTGAAGACTGCATTGTAAGAAGATCGAAAATTCAGTCTCTTTTTTTTTTTTACCAATATTTGGTTGTTAATGTATCTTGATGCTTTGGTGGCTCTACATAAACTGCATCTGTAAGGAAGGAATTAGATTTAAATGAAAACTGGTTATTACATAGTCTACTACTATATAGTCTTTCTTTCACTAGGATAGGTGAATAAATTACTGTGCCTACAAATGAGATGCCTAACTTAAATCACCTGACAATTATTATTTGGGATGGGGTGAGGCACATTTTTCAAAAAGCTTTGCACCATCGTATACAAAAAGCTACAAGATCCAAACAAGAATGCAGGAAAAAAGAAGTGATTATTCCCCCACCCCAGTATAACATTTGTACTCTATCTAGTTTTCTATTCCAGCAGTGGGCCCAACCCACCAGAAAACATCTGTTCACTGCCTGCTAACCTGTGTAAAGCTAAACCGCTCAGGGAATGACTGGGTGACTTTTTTTTTTTTTTTTGCCAAATCTGCCTGACCTGCATTTCTTAACTGCTCTCCATTTGTCTATCCTCCTCCCTTTAATTTTTCGCAGGCTGCAGAGTCTATCAAAAACTACCATCCTTACAGAGTAAGCCCATCTCATTTTCCAGTGTGGGAATAAATGACTGTGACCCTAATGAGATCCAAGTGATGACACCCTGGGCCAAAAGGAAGGTGCAGTTTTACTTAGTGCCATGTTCTTTTAAGGCAGGGGTGCCAAATCCATACTACAGGACCCCTTGCAGGCTAGATCCAGCCCAGGGCATGAGGAACTGGGAGAGGAAGCTCCAGTTCTGAGCCAGAGCTGCTGCTGCATGCCCCATGTTGGAGCTAGAGCTCAGTCTCCAACTCTAGCCCAGGTTATGCTGCAGGACCAGAGGCTGGGGAAGTAGGACTGTGGCAGTGGCATCAGGTGAAGCAGCCAGAGCAACTGGAGCTATGTCATCTCTCATTCATATCTGCCATGTCCACAGGGGCCCTGGATTCTGGTGGCCCACAGGTAGTCCAGTGGACCAGATAAAGCAGCATTGTGGGCTGTATGTTTGAAAAGGATCCACTAAAACAGAGGTGTCAACTCCACAGTTAAAGAGAATGGCAGTGTCCCCCCACCGCCTCCCCAACAAGTCTGTTAGAGCTTACAGGACCATGAAGTAACTAAAACTAGACCTTTTTCCTATTGACAAACTGGATAATCAATACAAGCTAGGATATTTTACTGGAGCACAAAAGGAATGTAAAATTCCTAAAGATACTGGTTAAACTACAATTCATTTACTTGCTCTTACTGTAACTAGAATTTTCCTTTAATGTTTAAAGCTCACATTAAAAAAAAAAAATAAAAAAAAAATCACCTGCGTTCCAGAAACAGGTGCAAAGGGATTTGTTGCCCTTAGGCCTGGCTGTGTATAAATCATTGGCTGGGGTGCCATCAAAGGAGCCGGTGCAATCTGAGTTGGTACCTACAAAATAGAGTGATTAAACAATAGCCCAAAAGAGCATATTACAGCCATAAACTGAACCCATGAACTGAAACTTTGTACACTGAATCCAATAACAAGCAATACACACAAACATGGAGCTCCTCTATTTTGTCTTAGGGTGAACAAATATGGGACAAGTCAAGTATATTAAGGTGTGATATTTGAAAATGTATATAATTAGTGTTAGAAGAAATGAAATTAATCAAACAAGCTGCTTACCATCCCATACACAGGCACTTGAGGTGTGGTAACTGGATAAGTCATTGGAGCAGGTACCTTTAACAGCAAAAAAGAAAGAAAAAAATACTAGTTACCTAAAAAAACCAAACAACAGCTGTATTGGTAACACATCTTTATTTTACAGAGTACATTGTATTTTGTGTCGTACTTAGTATAGGTTACATGTTTATGAGAAAGTAACTTACATATCCAGGATAATGTACTCCATTCTGGCATGGCAAAAAGGAGTAAGGACAGAAAATTATTTAAGAGTTATTGAAACTAGACAACTTAACCCAGGAATAGGTACCAAAATGAACTACATCTCATCTTGCTGTGAACGCTAAATTTAGTGTTCAGTGTTGAACTAGAACAGTTAGTGTACTATAATATGCTGTAACAGCACAACTGAAATACAAACAATAAAAAGTTACATTAATCAGACAATCTGCATAGAAAAGAAGGAAAATGTTATCTAAGGGAGGTGGGTGGTCAGGCTAATAACAGAAATGCTGATTAGGTTTTTGCTAAACCAAGCTGCATATGAGTGCTTCTGCTAGCTTTTCAAACATTTGGGGTACAAGGCTTTGAAGCTCCTCTCCAAGCATCCATGCAAACAACAGCGTGTAGGGCATGCTATATAAAAGTGTATTCATGTACGCAAAGCCTGCTGGTTTTGTTTTAACTTTATACACATGCACACACCCATCGCATAGTTATGGCCAAGTATTAGGTGCAAGGAGAGAGAAAAAAAGCCAGCAATCGTTCAACAAACAAACAGGGAACCCTTGAGCAACACTGATTCTTTGCCTATTGACACCTTCCATATAATCCTTGTATTTGCAGGGGGTTAGGTACTGAATAGCGAAGGGAAAAAATAAAGTCAGCAGTGGGAGCAGCCACTTATAAATTCATTTCTATGTGACATAAAAGCCAATGCGAGGAGTGCACACCAAGGAGGAGCAGTCATGGTTACATAAGAGAAAGATACAACTGATGTGGTATCCGAAAGAAAGCATGACCTGGCTACAACATACACAAACACAGGCTCTATACCACAGAATGCAAACTGAGGACCATGGCAAATTATCCAAATAAAAGGCAAGAGAGTAACAGAAGGATTAAGCATTTATTAAATTAAGAATCAAGCCTACATTTTAAAACAGTCATGCCTTTGAAGAGACACTGAGAAAGAGGCAGATAATGGAGAATATCAAGAACACACACAGTGGCAACTTGAAGGCACATGTGTACTGTGTAGGATTTCCTGTCTGTATGTTTTGGGGGGGTTGGGGAGGTGAGGGGTGGGGTGGGAAAGAGGGCAGCAAAGGTAGAATTTATTAGCTCACATTAGCAACACAGACAAATAACTCCGAAAGGAAGATCAAACTTATACTGCCCCAGAACTGTGCTAAGCACCACCACAGTGAGGCAAGCAACACCCACTCCACACACTTCCTTAAACAAACAGGACGGGAATGCATCAGTAAACACTCCTGAGAGACTAAGCTTTTTAGTATGTGCCCAACACATCCTCAAGGCCTTGCATTATATTCATTTCAATAGGTAGCAAATGTGAAGAGCTTCACTGGAGTGGGCTATACCAGGGTCCTTCTGTGATGGAAACATGCCTCAAGTCAGACATTTGCAATAAGTTCTGGAAGACTTTTATCAGCATTCCAGGTCTACTTTCTTCAAGGCTGTCATTTCAGGAGACACCATTAGTACATTTGTAAGCAAGAGACAGGAAGATGGTCTGAGTTCTTAAAGGTTCAGTACAAGAATAAGTAACCTAGAACATCTCTGGCTCCTGACTCTACAAAAATCAGAAACTACACATTTTAAACAGCTATGCATTATCATTATCCATTTATTTTTAGCTGGTGATATTGTAAATAAAGGTCAGAAATTGCTACTGAATGACCCACACTTAGGAGTAAGCAGAAATTGAAATATTCTTTAATATCATTTAGGACTTTTTATTTATTCAGTTTCAGTGCAACTTTTGTCTCAGCTATAACGTAAATCATAAAAATAGTTTTCAGGATGCTTGTCCTTGTTTTGGGCAATATATAAAAGTAAACAAAAGCACAGTCTGTGTATTACATTATTATTTAATAACTTACCAGAAAGTCATATATACACTCCCCCCACCCACAAACACACAGCATACAACCTTTTTCTAACTGCTAATCCCACCCTACCCTGCACAGAAAAGGTAAGATTTTCAAGAGTGCTTAAGCAATTCAAGAATCTTGAAAACACTAATTGATAGAAGTGCCTAAATATTTGTGTGTGTGTGTGTGTGTGTGTGTGTGTGTATTTTTTTTAAATTTCCCCCCCCCTATCTAGGATCAATATTTCAAGATACTCAATAATTGGTAATTTAAAATGCACTCAAGTGAGCACTGAAGTGTTTGAAGAACAATTAAAAAAAAAAAATCTATCCTTTCTTTAGCTTCTTTTGATGTACTCTTGAGGGATCTGTTGCAATTCTACACCACGGATACTTATGCAGCAGACAAGTTACTCAACTGGGGAAGCAAAGAACAAGATAAGACTCATCTTCGTTTAGTTTGTCTTGAAAACAAAAAGGAATGGGTATAATGCTCTGCGTGTTTCTTACTTCTATGACTGATTTGACAAAGTATTCCAGTTCATAGCTGACTTGGGGATCTTCAGTACATTCAAGTGTAGCAAAACCCCCCGTTTTTCTTTTTTTTTCCTTTTAAAATGCATTCCCTCCTCTTCCCCAACCATTTCTGACTTTTTCTTTCCCTCTCTATTCCCTATAAATAAGTATAAGTGAGCTAAGACATAGGATAAGCTTCAGCATTTTATTTTGGTAGCAAGTTGTATTTTGTTTTGTTTTTTTCTCCTTCTTTATATTGCATAATTATTATGTTTATATTGATTTTTACTGTTCTATATTACTGTTTTACTAGTACTGTATGATTTAGGCCTACATATGTAAGTTAGCATAAGTCATGTCAAGTTTCCATTTTGTTTGTCAAGACTCCATCTTGTCCCCAGACCCAGTTGTGTAACCCATGACTCTCACCTACCTCTCCTATGTAACTTGGTTCCTGAATGAATGGGGATGAATGAGGGTGCTTGAGATGCAATAGCCCTGCCGGCAACCCCCCTCTGGACAACACCTACTGGACAAGGACCCTTTTCCAACCTGAATAGTTAGCTTTTACCCCCCACCCCCTCTTCTACTTGAACTCTGCTTCTCTTCCCTATCTGGACTCCAACCCTTCCACTGAGTCTCTTTCTTCTGCTGCCATTGAGTGCATGCGTGAACCAATAACTTCATGGGGCTGTTTGGTGTGTTGTCTGTTTAATAAACCTGTTATTTGGACCCCTGAGTCGGGTTTTGCTTTACTATGGTTCAGCCCTGCTCCAATCTCTGCTCCTCGCCCCTCTAACTTCTGTTTCATTTCTCCCTCTCCTGCTTCTGGCTCACTGCCACCTTCAACACCTGTCCTGAGTTCCTCTCTGCCTCCAAACCCCATTTCTTTGCCACTCTCTTATCCCCACTGCCTTTTCGCCCGAGCAACCAGGTTTCTGTCTCAGTTTCTTTCCTGGCTATCTCCTCTCTGCCACCACTTATCTGCCCCCCCCAATCTCAGCTGTCTGCCTCAGTTTCCAGCCCCAACCTCCCAGGTTTCTGTCTCTCTCTTTCCTGGCCGTCTCCTCCTTGCCACCAGGCTTCCCACCCCCTCCCATGCACCAGTGACCTCGAGTAACCCTGAGGTCACTTATTCTTAAGTAAACCCAAGCCTCAGTTCCTCAGCCAGCTTTTCTCTAGTCCACCAGTTCTAATCCCAGTTCTGGCAACTTTAACTCCCTACACTTTAACTCTCTCTCTTACCTTAACCTTCCCCCAAGTATCCCAGATACCCCAAACACACACATACATACTATACCATCCAAGTTAGGAACTTACGTGTGTGTGTGCGCGCGTGCGCACACGCGCGCATATCGTTGTGTACATGATACACGAATTAGTGATCTGTGTATGTGTACTGAGTGTGTGGGTATTGACAATTGACTTTTGTCTAATTTTTAGTGTGTAGTGTGTATGTGCTTGAATTGGTGATAGGTATGCATGTGCCTAGGCTAGTTTGGATGTGTATGTGCCTTAGCTGCATGTGCAGTTTCATAGTTGGTAGGGTCGGAAGGGACCTTAGCAGATTATTAAGTCCGACCCCCTGCCATGGCAGGAAAGAGTACTAGAGTCAAATGACCCCGGCGAGGTGTTCATCCAGCCTCCTCTTAAAGACCCCCAGGGTAGGAGCCAGCACCGCTTCTCTTGCAAGTTGGTTCCAGATCCTAGCCGCCCTGACAGTGAAGTAGCACCTCCTGATATCTAGCCTAAGTCTACCCTCTGCCATCTTGTGACCGTTATTTCTTGTCACTCCTGGTAGTGCTTGGGGGAACACGGACTCCCCCGATGCTTGTCGGTCCTCCTGACTTGTTTGTAAAAGGCCATTAGATCCCCCTGCCTCAACCTTCTCTTGTGGAGGCTGAACAGGTTCAGGTCCCTTAGCCTCTGCTCATAGGGCCTGCCCTGCTGTCCCCTGATCATGCGAGTGGTCCTCCTCTGGACCCTTCTCCATGTTGTTCACATCCCTCCTGAAGTGTGGCACCCAGAACTGGACGTAGTACTCCAACTGCGGCCTGACCAGTGTTGCATAGAGGGGAAGGATCACCTCCTTGGACCTGCTTGAGATACATCTGTGTGCGTGTATGCACCTAATTGATCTGCGTGTTTGTGTCACACCCTCCTGTCTAACAGCGCAATATTGAGATCCTGAGAGTTGGCCTGACCCCACAGGCAACAAAGTTATCTCAGCAGAACAATCAGTAGGCAGACTTGGATACCTCGCAGTATTAGGTTCCTTACCCCCTGCAGAGATGAGGTTTACCAAAGTGACTGGGGTATACAGCACCACATCAAAACAGGTGCACTGAGGTGCTCCTGCTGATTATTGTGGCTTTCATTTTAGGAGTGTTGCTTCTCTGATCAACCGCATAGGACTGCTGACATATTTCAGCAAAGATAGGAATTCAAGTGAGTTGTGAACTACATGATTATGAATTATCCAGATTCTACTTTACCAAAATGTGCAAAACATTTTTAGTATTTAGCTGAATAATTATAGTCCAAGATGGCTTAACTTTTCATTAATAAAACCTATTAAGATGATCTGATAAGAAAGCTGTCAAGAAATACAGATGGGAAGCTACATGAATGCAGAGTACAAGGAGAGATAAAGCAAGAAAAGGGACAGAGCAAGCTGGGAAAGGTAACTGTGTGCTTTAATATGTACTCTTTGGCTTTTGACAGAAAATGGACTAGTTCCTTTCTTGAAAAGACTATATATTGAGGCTTTTTTGGAAAGCTGTCTCAATATGGGGGGGCGAGAGAGAAGCAGGGAGAATTTATGTTCTCAGCAAGAAACTCAGTATATTATAATTCATTTAAATGGGCAAGTTTTGCAATGGAAGGCCAGCCAGTAGACACTTAAATGATACAACCAATATCTGCACAAGTAGGAGAGCTTTCCCTGCCCCACAGGGCTTGATGGACCTTCCAGTTATTAATGCAGAGTAACCAATGCACTAGATCTTTTTGTAAGAATAAAGAGGTGGCATCTGCATGAGGCCAAATCCTATTGCCAACAGTCTTAAAATCGAAGAACTGCTGTGACACCTCAAAGTTTTTTTCACCCTCCACCTCATTTTGTTCATTTTAACGCAAAATTCATGGGACACTGAGTGCACTTGATAGTGCGGTGCATAATTTTAAAGTCAGAAATGACACAAGAACCTTCCAACTCCACTCCCCCAGAAAACTTACTATATGTGGAACAGGAGGAATAGGGGCAGGATTCCATGTGGTTGATGTGCTTGTTTTTGCCTGCCAGTTTGTTCCACCAGTAAGTTTTTTCTCCGTAGGCTGAGTCCACTGCATGTCTGACCTAGAAAAAATAGCAGCAGAACTTCTACACAGAGCTAATTTTTACTGAACACAGCACAAGCACTTTGACAAGTTAAGATTATTTTTAAGCAGTAAGCAAATATACTATTGAGAAATAAAAATGCAATAGGTAGGTATAGGGGTTTAGGCTGTAGCTGTGTTGGTCTAAGGACATAGGCAGACAAGGTTCCTTGGGTGAATTTGATATCTTTTATTAGACCAACCCAAATAGTTGGAGAATTGTTATTAAGCAAGATTTCGGGTTCAAAAACCCTTCGTCAGGCTAAGGAAGTTTCAGCTGTTGGTGTGTGCTCTTCCTGGAGCCATAGGTAGGTATAATAATTCAAGCACCAAATATTTACTCAGAAGTTTGTTAACTAAGTCTTGTTCATTTATATTGGTAATTTATTCCAACTATTTAGTTATTTATTTAAATTATCACTTGTATCTGTATGCTGGCAATTTTCCAATTTTCTTAGAAGCAAGATGAAAAGTAAAGTCTATGTACTGAAATGAAGCTTAATTATTCCTTGGACAGTTTTACACAAATTGATTTGTAAGACCTATTTCAAAAGTGGCTTACTTCAAATGACATGCTAATTGATCTTGCAAGTTAGGTCGTTCAAATTTCCATATTGAGCTTGTCAGTTTAATAAGGGCTGTTATCGAACGAGTAGGTGAGTTCTTTCTGAACTATTGAAGGTTTTTTATTCATAAAATATTTATTAGGGAAGACAAGAACTCTCTTGATCTATCTATACTTTTACTTAATTATTTGAACCATCTAGAATCTGTCTGTACCATTAACTAACAATATTATCCAGTTATGATTCAATTATGTTGCCAGCAGCAACATTTCCTAACCAATGCAAATGATTTTCAGAACAAACAATCTTTGTTAGTAAAACCTTCCTTTGATTCTGTCTGACAGTCTATAGAGCATGGTTTCCACAATGAAAAGTTCTAAGAAGACACGCACTAGCTGCGCTCAATTTTTTAAAAGGAATTTCAGTAATAAAAGTAATAACATTGCACTTACTTTTTAGCTGGGGTTCCTCCAAAGCCAAGATCTGTAATTAAAAGAAAAAAACCCAAACCAAAAATTAATAACCTAAACATGCCCTTCTGTAATAAATATGGGAAAAATAAAAAGTCACATACTTACTTCCCACAAGGTTAGCAAGCGAAGAATCAAGGTCATTTGCTAAAATTTTTCCACTCTGACTGACTAGTACTGGTCTCTGACTTTGTGTTGGTACAGTTGGTTGCAAAACATCATCTAGAAAATTAAAAACTGCAGGAAGAACAAAGAAACAATGTTATCAAAACAAACACATTACAGTTGAGCCAGAAGATAGACATAAAACCTCTGTTAGTCAAGAGTCTTCTCACATGACATGAATAGTTTAAATATTATGCTCATAGTTTCAATTTACCAAATAGGTTTTCAAGGCTTAAGAAAAAATTAGGTTAATCTCTTATTTTTCTGGAATACTGGGTTTTGAGTATAACAAAAGAATGTCTGAATATCACTTCATGGGTAAACAGGGAGGAATTTTAGATGAGTTTTGCATTAACTTTTTTTTTTCCTTCAGATTTTGTCTGTTTAAGCTCCTTCTAATTTTCAGTGAAAAATACCTGACAAAGTTATGTTATAAAACAATGAAAATGTTTTTATAACAATGTGTTTTTATAGAAATAATAAAAATCCCTCTTCAAATGGCAAGACCAAATCAAACCACTACTGATGAGCATAAACCACATTAAAATATTTGCACATGGACTATTACCTTTACACATCTTACTAAATCTTATTCCTCCATGATGCCAATAGATCACACTTCAAACTGCCACAAACAGCTTTTACTCAACATTGCAAATGAACTAAATATTGAGAACAGTTTACCAGTTCTCAACTAGTAGATAGGCTTACCAATTAGGAGACATCCAGTGGGCCACATTGGAAAGTGATATAAAAAAGGAAAAGAGAAGACATTACACTGTGTATAAAAGATTTAAAATTAATTAAAACAGCCTATTTTTAAAGTAGAACTCAAACCATCTAGCTACTTTTAAACTGATTACATATAAATTATCAGTCCTATACTCAATTACATTCAAATGGATTACATTTAACTAATTTAATATCTTAATTCTGATTAGTGCTTATGGAAATGCCAGTTACTAAGTCTTACACTATTCTAACATAACACTTGCTCACTTGATTTGCAGAACACAAGTTAAAAATTTTGAGTTGGTTTTTACCACTTGTAGCCCTGTACTCAGGTACTGTAGACTTTCCCCCAAACACAGCATCAAAATCCACATTAATTGCTGAAGAGGTGGCACTCTGAAGAGGAAATCCTAGGACATAAATTAAAGTGATCAGAAGCATACCTAAATAAAGCCATCCTTATAGCCCAATTGCAAAGAAACAAAAAGTTAAAAATCAAATTACCATCAACAGTCAAAGGATGATATACAGAAGTGTATGTAGGTTTATGACCACTAAAATCATCTTCATGCAAAAGGGAAAAAGAAAGAGAGGAAAAATTAGATGCAATTAAGGAAGAGATAAGCCCTGAAATTTGAAACCGAATGTTGTTACCACAGACATTAAAGACATAAAAATGTGCATTCAAGCATCTATCATATACGAAGCAAGTAATTTGAAAACTTCAATACTAACAAACATTCTCAATTTTTAAGTTTCAAATTTTGAGAATTTTGCACAGACTAGCATATGCACACATATTTTGATATTTGATTAAATCAAGTATAGAAATCAAACTGGATTCTTTCAGCTTTAAACAAATTCTCAAAGGCAAACATTTGCTGTATTACTATATCTAAAATTAAAGTGTAATTTTTACTGGTTGAACTCTGTCTTTAGATTGCTACAATTACACCTGAAAGAATCAGAACCCTATACTTTTACACACTAAGTTTTATCATCACTATCATCTTGGATTGGAAAGAAATTAGAGGGTATTTTACCACTAAACAGTTCCACTGTTTGTTTGGAGGTAAACGTGGAATTGATGAAAGGGGTGGTAGATTTTACAGCTTCTTCAACTGGCTTCATGTCAAAGATGTCCAGAGAGGGTGGAGAACCAACACAACCATTTGAGGATGAGAAAGGACCTTTCAGATACAGCAGTATGAAATAGGAAAAGAAAAAGACTCTAGAGTAAAAATATCATAGAGAAACATAGCAACTATACATGTCCCAGTATGAAAGTTCCCAGAACTGGAGTCAAGCTTATTCAGAATCAATATGTAAATGCAGGTTATCCACTTGGCAAGATGGCCATTTAACTTTAGTTTCAGAAAACCCACCTGAAAAAACTCATACCAGTGACCATTATTGGGGGAGAGACTATTCCAATGTTAAGAAAGGGGACACTTACTTACCTGTGAACAGAACTGTTAGATATATTACTTGTAGGAACACATTCCTAAAGCTCCAACTGAGGCAAAACAGCACTCAGTCAATAATGACTCCCCAGGTTAACAAACCACTCATTGTAGTGGTGGTACACTGACTTATTTAAATGCCTTCAAAAACTGTATGTTACTTAACATAATCATTCCTTGTGGAAAGAGTTCTTCCCCCAGAATATTTAATGACAAATGTGCCTGTTCAAGTCAAGTCACAGAAGTTAAAGAAAGGTAAGCATACAAAAGGGATGAGTATTTTGGTCTCGTGTCTTCCCAGTTAAGTCTTCTTACTTCTATAATAAAACTCATTTTACATTTCTTTCTGGAGAAACACAAATCTAAAACTTGGAGAATATTTTTTTGGTGGGAAGGAGGGCAGGGGCATTTTGTGTTTAACATGGTTCTCAACTCAGTCTATTACAACCGATTGATGTGGTATTTTTCCACTTTTTAATGCACTGAATTTATGTTAGGGACACAAGTTACACATAAACCAGTTTGTGTGATTGGAAACTGGTTTAAGCCTGTAACGGAATAGAAAGTCAGTGCACATAAACTGCTTTCAAAAGGATCAAAACCAGTTTAAGATAAAACTGGTTGGATGTAATATCAGAGTTAACTGATTTAGGTCAAAATGGTTTATGAAACTTCTGTCCCAGATCCCTTCCTGGTTCAAGATAGGCCTGTGTAGGGGTACAGGGGAGCCCCCACCTTGGGGAGCTTCCCCCCAGCCCAGCCCAGGATCCCCCAGCCTTGGGCAGCCCCAGGGAGCTGAGGGGAATTCTTCCCTTCTGCAAGGGCAGAGCTGCTTGCTTCAGCCCCTGCAAGTCTCAAGCAGCTTCATGTGCGAAGGGAAGTCTTTAGGTGCTGCAAGCCCGGGCTATCCCTAGTGTAAGCTCTGCTTCCTGGGCTATCCCTGAGACTCCAGCAGCTAAGGCAAGGGGGTTGGGGAGCGGAAGAGCTCCCCTCAGCTTCCTGGGGCTGCCCCAGGCTAGGGGACCCTGGGCTGGGGGGGAATCCCCCACGGCAGGGGCTCCCTGGTGCTAGGTTGCACGGGCAGGCACCCAGCTCAAAGGACTTCGCCCTCCCTCCTGGGGCAGCTGCTGAAGCAAGCAGCAGCTGTGAAGAAAGAAAGAGGGGAAACTCCCCTCATCTCCCCAAAGCTGCCTGGGCTGGGGAACACCTCCTGAGAGAGAGGCTCTCCCAAGGTGGGCCAGCACCCACATAGTGGGCTCCTGAACCCCTGTGGGGTTCCCCCCGCCAGCAGGCTGGGAGATGTGCTGTAGCACCACCCGCCTACTGGCTTTGGTCAGTGCAAGCCTCCCCCTGCCTTTCCCAATTCAAAACTGAATGTCAGTTCAGTTGGTTATTGGTTCAACCTATGCAGCTTAGATGAAGCTGCCTAGATTGAATCGATTCTGCCTTGGGCTTCCCGAGTGTCTGTACTTAGCCTTAATGTCAAAGTGATCTGCTTTACATTTTACCAAGGTAAGAAATACTTGGATTTCATACAAATTAAGGATTAATTGAAGAATCAGTTATGTATGTGTTTTGGTTCGAGTGGGACAAAGATAATGGATGAATTCCTAAAAAGTAGAAATATTATCACTTCTCTTAAATCATAATAGGAACTTACCTCCCCATGCATTACTTGCTGATGTCGCTATAGCTGGAGTACTCTGTACAGTTGGAACAAAGGCAGGCTGAAGATCAAAGAGATCTGTAGAGAGGTTGGGCATGCTGAAAATATTAAGAGAAAAAGTTGAATTGTACAAGTTTAGAATAAATTAAATGTCACGATTTAACCAAGAATAGTTTGTGTTTTTTAAAGAAAAGACAAAAAGTGAATTCCAATCATGTATCCCTCCCTGCAAATCCTAGAAATGCTGTAAATCTAAACAAACATCCAAGTACATTAAAAGTGATTCTTAAAATATACAATATATTGTTGATACAGCATTCAAGATTCAATTTAATTTTTCTAGACTGTCTGGAGCAAACAGCATACATTACCTTTCAGAAAAGTAAACTTGATACATTGAAGACCAAGAATAGTACAACATAGGACTTGTTGTAAAAAAAACAAAACAAAACAAAAAGCCTCAAAGGATTTCTGTTAAGTATCATCCACTATTAAGGAGATACTAGTGTCAGCCAGAAAATTAGTTTAAATACTGAAAAGTATAGTCTCTAATATGCTAGGCTACTAATTTAGTAGTAGCAGTGGTAAGCAGTGCAGTGTTTTAAAACTGCTCAAAGAAACTGTCCCTCACCTATTGGTTGTAGGTGCTGGTGCTGCAAAGAGGTCAACAGCTGAAGTTGTATTAACACTTTTCCCCGACAAGGTGCTTGGAGATGCTGATGTAGAAGTGGAATTTGACACCACTGAAATCTCTCTCAATCGCTGTTCCTGGAAGATTAAATGTTAAATTTAACTTAGTTTTAAATTAAGTACATATTCTTGGCAAAAAGGGCTTAATTTATTAATCTTTTCCTTTTCAAATGTCCTGAAAATAAGACAGCTAGATAAATTGAGCCATGGACATTTTTCATGTAAAACAGAAGAGCCTTAACATTAATGTTTACCAACAGCAAAGGTGCATGGAATTAATAAACAGGATTAATTTTGAAACTGGCCACTAGTACATGTTATGTTTCTGGTGTGATAAAGTATTAATCATACCAGAAACAGCAAATGGCCACACATTCACAGAATTTATGGTGTCATAAAAATCACACACCAGTCACAAAGCTATTACTCAAAAAACATGTAATATCTTTGTGCCTGGTATGTGCACCATAACTGGAATGTGTAGCATGCCATCACCCAGATGCTGGAACCTGGCTGAGGGCTGCCCTGGTTCCAATGCTGACAATTAGCTGGCTTTTAGCATCAGGATGTGGTTGCCAGAAGTCACACATTGAAGAGCCTTGCCCTGCAGCCCCAGAAAGGCTCATTAAGGTGCTGAGTCCCAGGTAGCCTCAGGACACGGGGTAGCTCCAGTCAGGGACACAGCCCACCCTGCCTGATCGCAAGGATCAGATAGGAGGCAGCCTGGGTCCGAACAGGGACGCGGTTGTCTCTTGGCGACACCCAACACTCACGCTGAGTGTCAGGGTCTGGCAGGAAGCAGCTATAGGGTTGGGGAACAAAGCTGCCCCTGCGCAACTGGTAGGACAAGGCTAGGGGCAGCTTTGGCCCTGAACCCAGCTGCCCTCTGCTAATCTCCAGAGAATGTGAGATAGGCAGCTGGAGATGGGAAAAACTTCTTCCATCCCCAAATAGAAGAAGCCCCAGAGGGAGACAAATGGCAGGTGGGGCAGTGCCTGCTGCTGAAGGGTTCTTTCTGCACAAGACTCCACTTCTGAGCCATTTCAAATCCATATTTCCAATATAAGCCTTCAAAATAAACAGCTAAATCCATAGCACTCTATGGCTCTTGTATACCAAGGACTGTATTTGCTTTTGGCCATAGTAAGCCATCAGGGTCAGCCTTCCGTACAGGGCAATGGAACAGTTGCCCCAAGACACAAGTAGCCTAAGAGCTATGAGGGGGCTGGTAGTGTGCCCCTCCAACCACTGCTTTCCCTAACACAGTGATGGGGTGGGATAAACTAAAACACATTTTAAAATTTCCATTTCTAGAATCTAACTATTGGGGGGCGGCGGGGGGCTCTTAAATTTGAAGGTGGTCTTGGATTCAAGTAAATACAGCATATTACTGTTCAGATGAACACATTATGCTTAAAAGGCACCATACTTAGCAAAATATTTAGCCCACTAAACCTATGCAAAGGTTCCCACTGACATCAAACGCAGAGCCAGAATTCTGCCTTTCATATTTAAGGGATAAGTTTTGTAATACTAAGCCTTAAAAAATACCTTAAGTGCTTGCAGTCTAGCTTGTTCCTCCTCCAGTGCTTGCTGTTTCTCTTTCTCATCCATTCGGCTAAATGACATTCCCGTGTTGGCAAGTGTGGAAACAGCACTGGACAGGGTACTTGCTCTAAAATGAAAAGTTACAGCAAGACACTTGATTAAGAAAAGTCTTTTGCATTCAAAAAAAGGCATGAAAAGTGCTTCTACACAACAAGTATGCTACCTGTCATTTGCACCACTACCTCACCCTTGGATGAGAAAATACAGCAGCTCCTCTGAACTAGCATCACCAGACATTTTGTGAGGAGGGGACAAATGCAGACTGAATTCACCTGTGGTCCCAGCTAAGTGGATATGAGAATATGGATAATGAAATCATCATGTCAGGTGCAGGCAATTGTAAATGCATAATCTGCCAAGCCAGGAAAATACCATAGACATGATTAACACAGAGCTGATCACTTTGCTATTGCAGTTTGATATTAAAAATATGTAATTTAACAAGGAGTTTGATGACATACTGAAGACATGCAACTGTCAACAGATGAGGAGCAATTAATGCACAATCAACTGATATTGCCTTATTAATAGGGAAAACAATTAATTAGCTTTTATAGTTTTTCACTCTTACTGAAAAAGAAAACAAATACAGTCTCTGAAAAGGAAGTGGAAGAAAACAAGCAGATTAGTTCAAAGAACATCCTCCCCCCCTTCCCTGCCCAGATTTATGGTCCATTTGCTGCTTACCTGCTGGCAGCTGAAACTTCTTTTGTTTTCTTCCCTTCCAAAGAAGCCAAATGTTGCTCCAATGCTTCAAGCAAACTGCTGGGTGCCTAAAGTCAAAGTTCTCATAAAACATCTGCTTGATGACAATGCATTACCATCCTTTTGTACAGAGACTAATTTTTCCCATTAACCAACTAAAAAAACTTACGCATTTACTTTTGAAAGGTTGTGTTCAACTTGAATTTTGTTTACAAGATTCACTTTGTGATGACACCCCCTGTAAATCAATGCATACAACATGGTTCTCCACAATGTTTTATTGGGGGGCAGAAAAAAACAAAACCAAAGTCTCTTAACCTGAGAACAGCAGCAGAAGTTACTGAAATGCTTAGCATAGCAATGCCATTGCCAAAAATTAATTAGCACCCCTAAGCACTGTGGGTGCGCTTACATGAAGCGTTACTTTTTTTTTCCCCCTACAGCAGGACTCTTACAACTCAAAACCCACAAGGCAAGCAAATCTGTATCAGTACAACACAAAACTAGCTTTAAGAAAGAAAAATTTGATTTGTATAGCTAGTTTACCACCTCACTATCACAGAATACTGTCATACATTTATCACTGATCAAATTATCTAATTGATTTGGTTAATCTAAAGGATCCTGGTTTATTCCCAATCTTCAATAGGCCTCTCCAATATTTTTAGATGCTGGATTAGATGAACCTTGAGGTCCTTTCTAACTATGATTTAGCTGCAGTATACTGGAGATGCCCTCCTCTTTTTTCTGACCAGGAACTAAACACCACCTTGAAAACAAAAAAAATAATTTAAAGATTTAAAGGTGGATGATGGCATTTTGATTAAGACCGTGCTTAACACTGCCCTTTTTAAGGGTACTCTCAGGATTGTGCTATCCCTAGCAAAAAGCTAAATATCGTTTTGATATATTAGACACTTTTTAAAGCCTAAAAGACCTGAACAGACATCAGTAAATGGAAGCCATAATCTCATTGTAAAAAGTGCTAAAGACTGAGTGAATGAGACATCTGAACTACTAAGCAACAATTGAACAGAGGCAAGCATAAAATAAACCATGCCAGAACCCAGCATTGACTCAGGGCCAGATCTAAAAAGTAATTAGGCACTTTGGGAGTTCAGTGCCTAAGTACTAGGCACTAAAGGCCAGATCCAAGACACAGTAAGATGCACAGACAGCTATTGACTAGAGGACCTGCCAATAAAAAGGTACATTTTTTCAAAGTTAAATCAACTGAACCTCCCTTCAGCATCTACGCTAAAAGACGATCAAACATGCTAGTATTTCATAGATTTCATAGACATTAGGGCTGGAAGGGACCTCGGAAGATCATCGAGTCCAGCCCCCTGCCCAAAGGGCAGGAAGTCAGCTGGGGTCATAGGATCCCAGCAAGATAAGCATCCAGTTTCATCTTGAAGGTGTTCAATGAAGGCGCTTGAACCACCTCCGGTGGCAGGCTGTTCCAGACCTTGGGGGCTCGGACAGTAAAGAAATTCTTCCTTATGTCCAGCCTGAAACAATCTTGAAGTAGTTTGTGACCATTCGACCTCGTCATCCCTTGGGGCGCTCTGGTGAACAAACGTTCCCCCAGATTGTGGAGCCCAAAACTGGACACAGTACTCCAGCTGCGGCCTCACTAAGGCCGAGTACAGGGGGAGAATGACGTCCCGGGATTTGCTTGAGAAGCATCTATGGATGCAAGCCAGCGTTTTGGTCGCTTTACTAGCCGCCGCATCGCATTGCAGGCTCATGTTCATCTTGTGGTCAGTGATGACCCCCAAGTCTCTTTCTTCCATAGTGCTAGCCAACATAGCACTGCCGAGCCTATAAGGATGCTGCGGGTTTTTTTTCCCAAGGTGGAGAACCTTGCATTTATCGGCGTTGAACACCATCAGATTCTCGTCCGCCCACTTGCTGAGCCTGTCCAGGTCAGCCTGGATAACCTGCCTGTCTTCTGGTGTGGATGCTTTGCCCCAAAGTTTGGTGTCATCGGCGAACTTGGCCAGTTCTGATCGCTTCTGACTCCAGTGTCCACATCATTAATGAAGATGTTGAACAGTATGGGTCCAAGGACAGAGCCTTGGGGGACCCCACTGGTCACAGGACACCACGATGAGTGACTTCCATCGATTACTACCCTCTGGGTCCGACCCCGGAGCCAATTTTCCAGCCAGTGGATCGTGGAGGACCCAAGGCGACAATTGGCCAGTTTCTCCAAGAGGCGATCATGGGACACCAGATCGAAGGCTTTTTTGAAGTCAAGATATATGACATCAATCTCTTCTCCCTTGTCCAGGTGATAGGTCACCTGGTCGTAGAAGGAAATGAGATTGGTCAAGCAAGACCTACCCGCAACAAACCCGTGCTGGCTATCCCTTAAGATGTTGGCGTCGGCCAGTCCATTAAGGATGGCCTCTTTAATAAACTTTTCTAAGATCTTCCCCGGGATAGAAGTCAGGCTGATGGGCCTATAGTTAGCTGGATCCACTTTCCTCCCTTTCTTGAAGATAGGCACCACATTGGCCTTCTTCCAGTCTTCGGGCACTACACCAGAGCGCCAAGAGTTTTCAAAGATCCGTGCTAGAGGCTGGGCTATGATGCTCGCCAGCTCCTTGAGTACCCTGGGGTGAAGATTGTCAGGGCCAGCTGACTTGAAGGTATCCAGCTTCTCAAGATGTTCCTTCACAAAGTCAGCATTAAGGGAGGGCAGGGGATCACCCTCACCCGGACTTCCCGGCCCTGTAGCGGGCATGGGCGTCCCATGGGACTGATGAAAGACTGACGCAAAGTACCTATTTAATAGGTACTTAAATAGGTACCTATTAAGATCCTGCCAAGCAAGCAGAGATCAGCAGGGGTCCAATGTTGCCCCTGCTTTTCCTCCGGCTCCCCACATATCTGAAAAAGGACTTTTTATTGTCCTTGATGCTCCAAGCTAGCTGGAGTTCAGTTGCAGCCTTGGCTTTCCTGGTTTGCTCTCTACAGGACCGGACCAGTGCAGAATAATCCTCCTTGGCGGTGACTCCCATCCTCCACCCTTTGTAGGCCTTTCTTTTTAGCCTCAGGAGATCTGCTAGGTCCCTGGAGAGCCAGGGGGGCTGCTGTGCCCTCTTGCTGCCTTTCCTCCAAGATGGAATAGACTTAGTTTGTGCATTGAGGATCGCTCCCTCAATGAGATGGTCTTGTTTGTAGCCTAGGTGGAGCGTAGCCATTTCCAACTCCTCCTTCAAAAAAGAAACTTGCCTTGAAGAAGAGTTGCCTGTTTGGCATGAAGGAGAACTCAGTATCCATCTCTTTGACATGACATTCCTAGTCCCTTATCAATGTAGCTAGCCATGGTATCATTAACTGACAGGATTAAGTCTCATACAAGAAAAAAAATAAAACTCTTTCCAACAAATAAAACACCAGATCCCAGAAACAGAAACATCTTGATTGATTCCAAATGCCTACCTTGGTCTTGAGACCTATTAAATTTCTAGGCACTTCAGCACCTTCCAAGAAAATATACAGCAATATTTTGTTGGGGACACTATAAAAAACAAGCATCTGGATTTATAAAGTAGTGGAAATTCTTCCCTTTACTGCTCCATTTAGACCAGGCAGAGTGCTAACCCAGGTATTTCCAGGATAGACAGTGAAAGAAATATGCTACTGTACAAGGTGATGGAGACCTCACCAGGACTACTGTGTACAACTCTAGTTGCTCACAGTGAAGAAAGATAAACTCAAAATAAAACGCAAAGAGAGAAAGGCAACTAGAACCGTTGTCTGGGAAAAGTCTGCAGATTGTTCAGTGTAGCACAACAAAGGCTGGGAGGGAATAACGATTACCACCAATTGATTTAAATAGAACAAACATAAGGGGCAGATGCAAGTCATGTAAGCTAAGCAAAGCTGGTATAAGAACAAATGGATATCAACTTGCCATAAATACATTTTGGCTGGAAATCTTAGAAGGACATTTTTAACTATCAAAGGAATTGAATTTTGCAACAACCTCACTTCTAAGCGTTTATGATGATGCTCAAACAATTTATGCAGTAGTTTCTTGCATTAGCAGGGGTCTGGACAGAATGATTCCAGGAGGTTCTTTCCACTGCTATGTTCCAGTTCAAGAAATCCAAGTTTCTAAAATGGTTTTAATATCCTCTCCATCACAGAAAGCATGTTCTGGCCACATTGACTGTGAAAGTTTTAAAGTTAGTTTTATCAAGGGGGCAAGCTTGAACAGAAACAGTTCATCCTTGCTCATAAACTCTTTTGAAAAGAGGACTTGCCGCAGAGCTGTTGAGGTTAACTGATTCATTCTGATAAGTGAGACCATAACAAGGTCAAGGTCATCTCTCATCACATAGTTTAACTGGTTTATCTAATATAGATTACAAGGTAGTGTTAGCCAGGCTACTTTATTTATGTTATGAAGTGTTAACCAAGTACCCATTCGTTCATTGTTACCAGGGCACATGTAACAGAATCAAACCAAAATAGCAGCAGTTTGTTCACCACTGGAATAACTAAGGGTTCACGTGGCTAACCGGCTGCAGAAGCACAAGAGGCACTGGCAACTTATGTGTGGCACTTGATGAATCAGGTAGGCAGCACATCAGCACTTAGGGCAGGAAGTAGAAGGTAGAGCAGGAGATTAGGTAGGGAGCACAAAGCAGGGAGCCCAAATATAACAAAGTGCCCCTTCAGAAGGTTTTGACAAAACCTAGAAAATGCATCTCTTAGAGCAAGAAAGAAGAAGATGGTCAAACATCAAAACTGTTTTTGATATTTGGGTCATCTTTAAAAATAGGGAAAAAAAAAAGAGGTTCAGTAGGATGTAAAGAGATTACAGGCCAAATATTCAGCTCAGCCTAACTGGGTCTCAATCATTACTGAAGCATAGTATTAAACAGAAGTCCTTGATTTGGGTGCATGATTAAAGTGACATATTTGGTTGACAAAAATTTAGATGATACACAAAAAATACTGCATACAAAAATACACAGGAGGGAGTGAGAAATTATAATTAATATTTAAATTAGTTACATACAGGAAGACTTAAAGTAACTTGGAAGCTTTTTTAAATTGAGCAAGTGATAGCAAGCAAAACTAAAAAAAACCCAGAAAGTGCAAGGTAGCACACATGGAAAAGTATAAGTTACTCAGACTTTTAATAATAACCTTATCAAAGATGTGGGCACTGCTGACAACAGGCAACTGAAAATATAGATAAACAAGCCCAACACACATATTAGGATGAACACTAGCAGATCTTCTGTATGTAATAGATTGTATTACATAGATCATTTGCCTTCTGTAGTGAGACCAGGCTGAGGACATATCAAGACCTCAAGAAAGGCAATGAATGTTAGTAACAGGACAGGACTGGAGAAATTTCACAGAAGAGAACACTAAAGATTAATACCAGGTTGGTTGGTAAATTAACACAAGATAAGATGGAGAAAGTATAGCTTATAAAATAATGAATGACAGAATGACAGTCTGATGTTCCAGTTCCACTTTCCATAATAGAAAAGGTGCTGAACAACATCAATAGGCAAGAATTTTAAAGACAACAAGAAATACACTTGTACGTGATCAAGTTATGAAACTCACTGTTGTGGGATACTGTGCATTCTGACAGTGAAAGATTTGACATCAAGGTTTAGTAGAATTTGTGGTCTAGATTGTAACTGTTCTAACTAGGCCAGCAGCAACAGGCCCTACAAACCATTCTGGAATGCAGCAGCACTTCAACCCAATCTGCTCTCCCATTCTAGTAGCTCTGCATAAAGCCATTACGTCCAGCTTATTAGCTGGGATTCGCCTTCCCATCAGGCTGTTTCTGTTAGCTTTCTGGCTGCCACTCATTGTTGGAGAGACAAATATTACTCTGTTCTGGTAGGGAAATTTAACATTACAATAAAGTAATTATATATACAAGTTTCTACCTCTTCAAGAAATTTTCCAGGCTGTTTCTACTGCAGTTCAAACCACCCCACAAATACCTCTTAAAAACCTAACTAATTCTAAATTTACCCCTGCCGCTCAATTTTCTAGCACACCCATTATTTTGGAATGGGTTTTCAGGGCATGCCTTGCACCAGCCATGTGTCAGCATTACCAGTGCACTATGGAAAAGGTATGGCAATTGAGTGGAATAGAGTCCCCTCTCTCAAAGAAATGGCACATTATGGCCATCTATTTATGCAGCACACTGAATCCTTTGTGAAAAAACAAACCCAAACATTTTAATAAAAATCTTCCTTTAAATACTGAATAGTAATTACTGATAGTACACAGAACTCTTACCCTAATTGCAAAAGTGTTTAAATATTGTGTACATATAACAGGCCATGGGAAGAGTGAATATGTGTATTTCCATATATAAATATATGGAAGAGAATGCATTCTCAGGATGAATATGACGACACACATCAACCATTAAAAACAAAGGGACAAAAGAACTGGATTAAATTAATATGACATGTACACTGACCTGAGTAAGATCTGGAATGTCACCCTGATCAATTCCAACTTGCTGGGTTCACAAAAAAGGAAATAAAAAAAAAAATGTACATTACTACATGCAGTGGCAATGAAAAGAAAACTGAGGTCTGAATGTTACATAGAAACTAGGATATCAGAAAGGGACATGAATAACTTTCTGAACTGGTACAAGTGTAAATGAATAGGCTAACAAAAGTTCTGAGCCAGAACTTTAGTATGCACAAACAAACTCAAACAGTATTTCTACTTGAAGTGTTTTTCATGCAAAAAAATCTATTGAAAGCATTGCAAGAAGTATCCACGCTGCTTTTTAGAATTTGTCTGCTCAAAACAGAGCATAGTAAAGGAGTCTTTTGCAAGCATTTTACAAACACGTAGCCAACTTGCTGCCACCTACTTCTAATTAAAGGTACTAGTACTTCAGACAGGAAGTTTAACTATACTGTTAGTATTTGTGCAACATGCCTTAAAATATCATTTCTATAACGAAAGGAATTTAAGCAACCCTTACATGTAATAGTCTATAAAAGATGACTTTAGCAAGTCAAACAAACATTAAAATTATGTTTGGCATAAATACTACTGTACCAGTACAGATAGCTTAATGACACTGTTTTGATGCACACAAATTTACTTACCTCTGCTACTTTGAGGAATTCTGACAATTTGGTCATTCTGGCTAAGAACTTTTTGTAAATATCCAAACCTTCTTTGCACTGGTTCTTTTTCATATCAAAATACTTTTCTAAAGACAGAAATAAAGAGTCATTTGTAAAGAAGATACAAAAACCCTAAGATTTCCACACTAATATTAGAGATTGGAAAAAGAACGTTGACAGAACTAGTTTGAGACAAATTTTGCAGGTAGAGCCAATTGATTTTTCAGAATAAATTCAGTATTTTTAAAATGAGTGTATTTAATGTGTTTCCAGTCAGTCAGACCTTGGCGCACAATTGCTGTAGCCTGGATACAAAGGTACCAGCAGTTTTAAAGTACTTCAGCTGAACATTTCATAATGAAGAACGCTTGCAAGAATTCAGTTGATCCACAAGATAAAATTAACAGAGAAGCTGACTTTATGCCTGAATATCACCTTTTCTAAAGCAATTGGTTAAAAATGCACAAGTATAACCTTGCATACAAAAAGTTGTTCGCAGAATCTAGAGACATTTGAAGTAAAAATGAAAGCCTTGATTATTAAATTGATTTGTAACACATGTAATAGGGAACCTCTGCCACTGCTTTTTGGACAAGTTTATACCTGCAATTTGTCCCTACGGGCGCGTCCAGATGGCCCTGCACATACCCCTTGCCATGTCTCAAAGCAGTTTGAGATGTGACAAGAGGCACGCTGGGAACAAAAAAAAAAAAAAAATGCTCCCTGCGCTGCATATTTGCAGCATGGGCTCAAAATTTGATACCTGGATTTCCGGGTAACAAAAAAAACAAAACAAAACAACAAAAAACCTGCACTAAAAAAAAACGGGGCAGGCAACTGGAGGCCGGGGTCCTTCAAAGTGACACTTTGGTAGCCAGCTAGAGCATATCTATGGCTGCCCCTTGCCCCGGTGCTGAAGCACACTGCCTCCATGTGCAGGGCTGCCTGGAGTGGTGCAGGCTGCAACCTAATGGGACCAGGCTCCATCCCAGGTAAGTAAGGGACTGGTGGTCAGAGGGACGGGGGGTCCCCTGCTTGCCCCCTTGCATGGCCCAGCCTCCCCCCACCTTCAGCAGCAGTGGTCATTGGGGCACTCAGGGCCCTCCTGGCACAACCCCCACATGGCACACAGCAGTGCAGTGTGGCCCCAGCCCCAGTTACTTGGCACCCAGTGCGGTCTGTGCCACATTGGTGCGGCGCTGGGCACCTTCAGGCAGCTCGGACTATCACCTGGAGCCCAGTGCCGCTTGCAGGGACCACATGTCATGCTGGGTTGGATTCTGCGTGCATGGAACCAGCCCAGATGGGGCTCGTGCACACAGGATCTGGCTTGGCACAATGCACAGTCCCCATGAGTGATGCCAGGCCCTGGGGGACAGCCTGAGTGGCCCAGAGCTGCCTGAAGGTGTACAGTGCCATGCCGAGGCAGGCCTGTGTGATGTGGTAAGGGCAGTGCTGCACTGCCCTGTGCTGGAAGGCCCCTGAGCGCCCTGATGGCCACTGCTGCTGCAGGGGAAGGAGAAGAACCTTTGTGGGCCCTGCAGGGTGGGGCTTGTGGGAAGCTACCTTGTGCTGGGTCCACACACAGCTAGTTAGTACCAAGTACCTAGTCTGATATTATTAATAATTCACACCCTAGCTTACTGTGTACTATAGCCCCAGGCCCTATTCTGCCTCAAATATACCCATGTCTTCGCTCCCAAAAAATAAGCATCTTGCCTTAGGATTGCAAACCTATTCCCCTCAAGGGAAATGCATATTTTTCCTTTTCTTTCAAAGGATAGACTTTGTGCTTAGTCATATTAGGATCCAGCTCAATCCAACTTGCTTGGAGGGGAGATGTTCTCTGGGGATTCAGAGGTCTCAAAAGAGAGTTGACCAAGTGTGCCTAACTCACAGACAGCAACACTGATTTTAGTACAAATGAGAGAGGGAAGGAAGGCATATCACACTTTCTGCCTCATAGTCCAGTGGTTAGGTCCCTTGACAAGAAGTGAGAGACTTGGATTTAGGCCCCTGAGGAGGCTTGAACTGGTGCTGGCCCCAGGCTCTAGGTCCCTTTGGCTGCAGGTCTGGGAGGAGCTGGGCAGGGTTTTTTTGCCCCAAGTGGCACAACTTCCCCATACCAAAGTACATGTCCAGGCATGTGTGCCAAGGCAAAAATCACTAGCACAAATTTGTGCCGCTTCTATCTGAGCTGCTGCGAGCACATGTGCCTGCATGTATGGACGCACCCATTAGGCATTTAGTTTTACTCTCCTTAATTAGATACATATAGATTCTAAGACTGGCAGAATCAGAAAATTATTCAAGTGGCAGAAATTCAACTTAAACACTACTTTCCCCTTATGATTACTCTTGCAGAGACAACCCATTTGTGAACCACACTGGCTTACTAACCATGTTCAAGGGCTTGGCAGGATTTGAATGGTGAAGCTAAAAAGGCTTAAATTCAACATCATGCCTGGCATTTGCTACATGTTCCCTAATAAATAAATTCTTTTAAGGCAAGGTTTTAGGCCATGGGCAGACAAAATCTGGCCCATGGACTGGATCAGGCTGACAGTGGACTCCTTTCCCAGTAGCCCCTGCCTGTGTCACTACAGCCAATTTTCATGGAGACACCAGGAGCAGTGGGACCATGACAGCGTAGGGCTAGGGTTTCCACAGAGACCGGCCCCAGCTGTGCTGGCAGGGTGGGCAGCTGGGAGGGGAGCTGCTCCAAGGCCGGGATCTTGCAGCAATAACAGCGTGGTCTGGACCTGGGGCAGAGCTGCAATCCGCTGCCCACACGCCCTGGGCAAGGGCATGCAGGCAGCAGACTGGAGCTCTGCCCTGGCTCCAGACCATGCTGTCACCACTGGAAGATCCCAGGTCTGGCCCCAGAGCAGCTCCCCACTCAGCCATGTGTCCTGCCAGCGCTGCTGGGGCCAGTCTCCATGGGAACCCTGACCCCGCATTGTCCTGGCACCACTACTGGGGTCTCCAAGGAAACTGGCTTCAGTGAGATGGGCAGGGGCTACTGGGAAATGGAGTCTAGCTGCTGGCTGGATCTCCCATTTTGCCCACCTGTCTTAAGCCTAAAGATCTCAGAATGGGGCAACCCATTCCACAATGAAAAGAAAGGCATATAAATATACCTTGGTGCATAATTCTTTCATGAGGCTATTTGTGGAAAAATCCCTGACATTTCTAGTACATTATTTATTCTTGCCTTAAATTTCTATTTGAAATTTATTTTGCAAAGGTGCAATGTAAAGCCAACATATTAATGCCAGACAGACATCACTAAGGCTTTAAACAGACATTGCATTTGTCCTAGAAGAAACCACTTCCCCCATGACAGAGTTTATCATTCAGACATCCATGTCTGTTGTCCCAGAACAAACCCTAAAAAGAGTCATGAGATAAGAAGTACTAACAGTTTGTCCCAGGATATCATGAAGTGAGCCTGAACAGTTGTCCCAAGGTTGCAATACTGAATCAATGGCAAGAAAGCGGCAGTGCATTCAGCTGCCAATTAAATCTTGACTAGAAGGGAGATGCGTGCATGCCAATTTTGGGACTTTTCAGTTCCAAGATAAACAGTCACAACTTGCCCTGGGACAAATGCAGCATCTGTTTCTAGGCTAAAACTAATGTTAAAGTAACTACCAGAAAACCACTATGGTATGGGGATTGGGACGTGAAGTTGTCAGGTTGCTGCCTGGATTCAATTTACCTGTAATTGTTTTACTTCTTCCTCCCTTCATTTAAAACAACAACAACAAACACCCCCATGAAAAAAGTTTGTTTATGCCACATACCTAACAGGTTAATAATCCCCTCATTATAAGCTGCAAAAAGCCTAATGGAATCTTTAAAGAGGAGCATGAAGGCAGCATTAATTACACCATTCGTTAGTTCATTTGGATTTGCCTGTGTAGAAAGAGAAGACACATAGCAGATTAACATTACTGCAGAAGCAAGAGAATGCATTTTTTCCTATTTCATAAGTGGAAATTTAAAAGTGTTTAGAAAGTGCTCACATCAAAATCAAGCAGCGCATCAAGCTGGTTCTGAATAATCGGGAGGGTTTTCAGGAGTTTTTCTGTGTTCATTGTTCTCATTGCTCCATCTATCCTATAAAGTGTAAAATGGTAAATAAGCTATAAATATATAAGCAACCCAGGACATCTATATCCTGATGTTAATACACACTTCCACTTAAAGGCAAGAAGATCTTAAAGCAAGCACATGCATAAGTACTGCCGTCCTTTATAGGGTGTGAAACAAAATGACAGTATTTCTTACCCTCTTTTCATTTTGGTGAAGTCAACTGCTACAAGTCTATAAGAAAGTGCTTTTTCATTCAAGTATCTGCTATACCGCCTAATGAAGGTTGACATATCATAACCTGGAAATCAACATTGCTCATTAGACATTTCAAAGAGAAGAGAGCTCTTTTCTTTCACAATCTTTTCCCAGTACTATTCCCTAATGTGTTATTATTCTACATTCAATAGGCCTAAAGACAGTTCTCTCAAGTTCACATGGTAGAACTCCTGAAACCCCTCGCCATATTCTTCCCCATGTTTATTTATGCCAGCCTTGAGATGTAGTGTTGAAGCCATGTCCTAAACTGCTCCAATGATATGCATTTTCTGTGATGAAAGTGGAATTATTCTATATCCTATACCATAAAAGAACAGCTGGATCAGATAAGTAACAAAATGCTACAGACTAAAAAGATGTGATTATAGAGCCTCAAATACTGTATAATAAAACACTATTTTTCCTATCATCTGTAAACCAACTCTAAACCATTTCAGAGATATGCACGGTCTTTTAGCTACACAGCAATGTTTCCGATGTCATTATGCAGTCTTAAAGTTAATATTAACCCACCCTCTAATTGTGAAACACAGCCACCATGCAAAAAACAGATGAATCAGTGTTTGCATTTCTTAGTTCTACATCTCGGTTAGAGGCACTTGTCTTTCACCTGCACAAAGCTTCACCTAGCTCATAACTTTCACTGCTCTCTCCATTTACCCTCATTTTTTGCTGCTTAGTGCTATATACACTGTAAGCCCCATTTCATTTATCTAAGCCCACAGTGCTATGCAACTGAGACAGAGCTAGAAATGCATTTAAGACTGTAATAATAAAAAAAAAAATCAATTGATTTTTATATACAATTTTCCTTTTATTCTGCTGCCTTGTTACCTTTCAATCCATAAAGTATAATAATTTTATTGTCTGCAATTTAATTTTCATGAATGAATATTCTTACCCTGCATGGCACTTTTGTCCAGGTAGTTGTTCAGATTGAACAATGTGTTTCGGGATGCAAGATACTGGATAAAGCGCTATAGGAGTGGGGAAAAAAGTTATTTTTAAGTAATTAACTTTCCCCTCCCTTGCCCCCAACTATAATACATTTAGAATTAGATCATAAGTCAGCTTCATATAATTTGGAAATTTTAGAGGCAACAATTGTATTTGGCCTTAGTTACAATATTTTAACTAGTTACAAACTATTCACCAGACCTTTAAACTAATGTCAGTCACATAACCTAACCAGGAAAAAAATTAGTTTAGTTTGAAGAAATAAAATTCACTGCCATATATACAGCAACATGAGCACTGAACAGCTCCTAGATGGGTGTTTAAATACCTCAAAGTAGGTATACTGTATCAAAAAAAACTGGATGCTCTGAAAAATAAATAAATCTTTGCTCCTCATTTAAACAGATGGCAGAAACAGAGAGATGCTTATGAAAAACAACTTGAAAAGGTTCTTCTCACTTACTAAGCTCCAGGAAAAGCACTGTTAGTTGAGAACACTAAGGTATGTGTAGTTAATGAAGACACATTACTGAAAAGCAGGACAAGTGTGGGCTAATAGTTCAACCCTGACCAATTATTATTTTGGTATAATGGATGAAGCAAGACCACATGTGCATATAATATTTACAAACACACATTTATATTAATTTAGGATATATTATTTAATGAACAATTAGGCACATTATTTGTTACTTTCTATACAACCAATAGCCCCACCATAATGGCTTCCATACTGTAGATGTTTTTTATATAAGAACTCTTTTTAGCAAGACAATATTATGGCTGTCATAGTTACAGGCCTAGCTGCACCTGTGAGCCTTCCAGTTTGAGAATGCACCTCAGATATTAGGCTTTGTGCCTTCACTTCACTCCTCCCAGGGTAGAATCTCTCATTCTGTCACTTAGACCAGGTCCTGGACTACAGCACACTGCATGCCCGCCAGGATTTCTCAGTAGGTCTGGCTGGTTCAGCACCTGCAACCAGTGTTTAAAACACTAACCAGACAGTTTTCTTAGAAGTAATGAGTTAACCTTAACAGCTGGAACACAAACTAGAAGAAAAAGAATTTAGAATAACAGAACAGTCTATATCCACATCTATCTTTTCTAAAGGTAATCAATCCTTGGAAGCCTAGGTAGTATATTCCCAGAAAGATATGCCTCAGTCACATTTCTTTATTTCAGTGCCTATCATATGTGCACCAGACAACTGCTTAGAAGTAAGGTGATGCACTCCCAGACATGAGTAATGAATCACTGATAACTGGACAGAGACCTAATATTTAATCTTTACACAAATTTTCAGTAAGAGATGAAATAGTGAACACTCTACTTTGTAATCTGGAAAACGTTGTTCCTAATTTATTACTATACCTGTAGATTTAAAAAAAAAAGCGCATTCCTGATACTTTGTTTTTAACAGAAAGTAAGCAAAGAAGGACTAAATAGCTCTCAGAGGAATTTTACTGGCAAAGAGACCAATGAGAAATAATTTAATGATCATTCAACACATTCTTTTTAAAATTAAAGGGTACATCTCAAGTCTAATACATCAGTGCCATTGCTGTAGAACATTTACATTTTGTCAGTTACTAATTGCACCAAGGCATCTGTCAAAGTAATCAGTCTTACCTCATTTCCATACATCATGAGGTGGTGTGTTGTAATTAGAGCTTTGAACACTACTACCCAGCTACTATTGGCAGTCCTCTCAAAAAGTGTGTCGGCCAGCTGTGGAATATTCACATTCATCTCATTTGTGCACTGGATTAGATCTAAATTTAAAGAAGGTCAAGCGTTACATTATAGGTGCATATTCAAAGAAACAACAGGAACAAGTTTCACAGACCAAATATGCAATGTAAATGTTAATAGGTGGACAGTTATTTATATCCAGAAGCTTCAACTGGATTCATAAAACAGACAATTTTCCTTTAACAGTACCACATAAAAGACAAAAACTGAAGATAGTGAAGTTGCATTATTTGTTTTAAAGCTCTCTCTCCTCACTTATTTACTGGCTTGAAAACGTTAAAACTTAGTTTGGGAAGGGCTCTGATTTCAAACAATCCGGGAAAAATCTCCCCAGTTTGTTTTTCTGATAGGAAAAAAAAAAAGAAAAAGAAAAAAAAAAAAAAAAACTTAGTTAGGGATAGATGCCTGAACAGACATTTGAATGGTGAGCCCTTAATGCAGGGAACTTTCAGCTTTGATGCTGTGCATTCTGGGGGCCTCTGTGCACACACCTCAGCATACTTTGTAGGCTCCCTCAGACTGGCCAGAGACAGATGGCAGCAGTGCACAGGGCAGCCTTGGCTGGCTGACCTAGACTGCTCAGGGGCAGCCCGTCTCCCTGCAGCACACAGTGGGATTGGGAAGGGGCGGGAAGCAGTGACACCATCTCCCAGGGGTTGGAGCAAAGCATGGTGGGATACTGAAGTACTGCGCTATGGCTCCTCTCGGAAAAGAATGTCTACAGACAGCAGCTTTCCCAGAAGAATCTCTCCTGGGAGTGATTTAAACCTGGCTGTTCCCACATTATTTTTCTCCTGGAACAGCCTTGTTTTGCTCTGGGAGAAAAATTCTGAACATCTGCACACTCGTGGTTTCTCCTGGGAGTGCAGCGACTCTCCCAGGAGAAACTGAATGTCTGTACATGGGTTCGGTTCCATGACTCCAAGTGAAGTTGTAAGACCCTCAGAAACACACTAGCGCAGTCTGACTCAACCCACCCTCCTGGTCCTTGTGGAAAAGTATTAGGAAGCACCACTTAAAGCTAGAACCCCAGAAGGTACCTGAGCACCACAAAACACAGTTTCAATACTTAACCATTAGGTGGCCTGGAACCAAACTGGATTCCTGGGCTCCCCATAAAAATGCTTAGGGAGAGTGGGTTCATAGAGAAGGGATCATCAGAAGTAAACTGAGCAGTAAACCAGCTAAGCTAATCAAAAGTAAAATGCAGAGGAGGCAGGTAGGGATATAGATGCCCACTGTTTCAGGAGATTCTTATTGTGAATCCTGTCATAGATTTACATGACATAGATTTATACTAAGTGTTCACTTAGTATAAATATTAATGGGATCAGACAGAGACCAACAACTACTGTCCAGTGGAAAGGACATGCACCCAGTGGGGAAGGGGAAGGAACAAAGTCCCTGCTCCAATTTATACCAAGTGAAACAGCTACATAAAATGATATTGGAAAAGATCCACCTCGTTGCTACTAATATCCTATTTATTAAAGGCAGTGGTTGTCAACTGGGGGTATGCGTACACCCAGGGGTACTTGGGAAGGCCCTAGGAGGTACATGCGGGCAGGCGGGGATGGAGTGCTGCCACCCATCACTGCCAGCTCCCAGGAGCAGGGCTGGGCCGGGGCAAAGGCAGTGGCGCCCCTCTGCAGGCCGCGCAGGTGCCGCCTGGCTAATCAGACACGCTTTGGGGGGGGGGGGGGGGGGGGGGGACACCGGGGGGGGGGCGTGGGGGGTTGCACACGGCGGCTGCTGCCATCTACTGTCTCGTGCCACTGCTCCGTGTTCGGCCACACACCACCCCTTGCGCCACGTCTGGCCACCAGGGGTTGAAAATCCCTGCATTAAAAAGGCACTCATTTGAAGTGGGGAGAGACTGGGGAAATCAAACCAGAACAAGAATTTAACCATGGATTTCCTATATTCTAGGAGAGTGCTTTGTAATATTCTTTTAACAAGCATCATAAATGACAGAATACAATAAGTCCTTCTGAAGCTAAATTATGGAAACCTGTACATTAGTCCAACATTCAGTTAACTTGCAATAAAAATTCAAACTTACTATTAAACTAAGATGCACTGAATTAGTCCAACATCCTCTGTACAATAGAAACATTTGTGACCAGAGGAATGTACAATATTAATTCACTGGTAACAACTTAAGTTTACAGTAGTTACAAGCACTATATTGTGATAATTTTACTAATAAACAGGGATCCAGATTTCCCGTTTGCCATGGAAAAACATGGTAAAACCCGGATTTTCTCATTTTAAGGAGAAAAACCTGGGAAATGGTGGGATTCCCCTTGTGGGCTGGCAGTGAGAGGAGGGCAGTCAGGAAAGGGGTGCCATGTGCACGTGCACAAGGCTGCCACAGCCATGTGAGCAGTTCCTGCAGTTAAGTTGGGGGTCGGGGAGGGGGAACCGAGGGCCCCATAGTGAAGCTGGAAGGGATTTGGGCTGGTGCCGTTGCCTAGCCAGGGTAGTGCATGGGGCCAGAATGCACAGCTGTAGGGCCTGGGTGGAGAGCAGGACAGGGCTGTGGGTAGCTTGTTTGGGGACGGGGGGGGGAGGAGGAGGAGAGCTTGCTTCTCACCGCTGCATGCACTCCTGGGTGGTGGAATAGGGGGCATGTGCCCTCCAGATTTATGTGCCAGGTAGGGGCAGATGCAGGCTACCCACTATGGGCTTGGGGCTCACCACCCTGCTGCCCTCCCCCCAGGGCCTTTGTAGTTTAGTGGGTGGGACCTGGCTTGGCAGGACAGAGCAGGGACAGGTGGGGAAGCTCATTGCTACTGCTGGGAGCTCTGCATCAGTGTGGTGAGGTGCCCCCTGCCCGCCCAGCAGCAGTGAGGGGCACAACCCTGCAGCGCCAACCCCAGTGCTGCTGGGCAGGCAGAGAACGCCTCGGCATGGTGGCGTGGAACTCTGAGCAACAGCAACGCGCTTCCCTGCCCAGCCCTGCTATGTCGGATCCTGTCTGCTGGGCTATGGAGGCCCCAGGGGGAGGACAACAGGGTGGGAAGCCTCAAGCCCACAGAGGGCAGCCTGTCCCTGCCTCCACATGGGCTCTGCTCTGGCTGTGCCATTTGTGGAGGAGGCAGGCTCCATGCTCCGCTCTGCTGCAGCAGCTGCTGCCTCCCACGGATGGCAGTCACACACTACTGTGGGGGTCAGGTTGCTTTAGACCCAGGTCCCTGTCCCCACAGCCCTTGCAGCTAGGGGCCCCATTCTGCCCGGTTGGTGGGGGCAGGTGGGGGTTGGGTGGAGAGTGAGGCATCAGCATGGGCAGGGCACTGGCATCTCAGGACTGCTCAGCGTCATGAAGCAGTGGGGGGG
>NW_005842642.1:827861-839739 GCF_000455745.1 Alligator sinensis
TCGGGGGGGGGAGCGGAGGGGGATGGAGCCCCATGCCTCCCCCCATCTGGGCCTCCTTCCCCTTCCCTCCTGCTGCTGGGGTCCAGGCCCATTGTCTGTCGTCCCCCCAACCCTGCCATTGCAGTGGTGGTGGGAGGGGAGGAGCAGATCCGGGCCTGATGTGGGGAAAGACCGGGCCAGAGGGTGGGGAGAAACTGGGCCATGGCGGCAGCAGGGGGGAGGGAAGCAGCGGACCCAGGCCAACCTGGCAGTGGCAGGGGAACAGAAGAGGGCTTGAAGCCCATGTGGGGGGTGGGAGAGGATGGGAAATGGGGGAGGAGTGGGACTGGGCCCAAGGGGGGAGGAGGCTGGCTCCCCACCACTGCCATGATGGGCTGGCTTCTCCCCCCACCTCAGGCCCAGTCCCAATCCCCCCCCACATCAGGCCCAAGCCCACTCCTCCCGTGCTCCCCTTCCCCGCCCCCCCTCCCTGTTACTAGGTCAGCTCGGGGCCCACTGCTCCCCCTGCCATGGTGGCTCAGCTTCTCCCCACCTTTGGGCCTGGTCCTCCCCTGCATTGGGCCTGTGCCCACACCTTCCCTTCCCCCCACCACCATGGAGACACATCCACCATTCCCCCCACTGCCAACACGTGTTGGGACCTGCAGACGGCAGCGACAGAAGGGAGGAAGGGTGGGTCGAGGCCAGTACTGTTGCCATCACCTGCAAGGCGGTGCTCCACCACCACCAGCTCCTGTTCAAATGCTTGTTCACACTCTGATTAGCTGTTTGTCAGCCAATTAGAGCGCTAATAGAGCATTACCGACAGACAGGCAGATTTAGGCTTTTATAATATTAGAATAATGACTGAAGCACTGGTAGGCTTCCAAATAAGAGTTAAAATTGTAAATACAGTCATAAAACATCGTATTCAACTGATACCAATATATACAGTAGCATTTCATTTTAATCATGGAAAAATGCAGATTTTGGGGGTTTTAATCAGAGAATGCGTGAGTGCGTTGGGGGAGGGAACGGAAGAGGAGGCTTTATCAGAGAATTTGCAATTTTTAAACAGAGAAAACCAGGATCCCTGCTAATAAAAATACTTTATGAGAAACTAGCAATATTGATTTGTTGAGGTCAAAGACTACAGACTGACAAATTGAATATTAAGTTTTACTAATGTGTGCTCTAAAAGGACATTAAGAAAGTACTTGGAGTACACTCATATTCCAACATTTATATGAAATATAAAAAAATGTATATAGCTTGTCAATGCATATAGCACTCTCATTTGAAAACTTTAGGTAATCCACCCTCCTTGGAACAAATGAGACTACCTGCAAACTTGTTATCTTGGGATGTGTTAGCACTACAAAATAAGAGCTTTGCCGGAGTTACAGTAGCATCTTTCACATGAGCAAGGATATTGGGGGTAAACTCCTGGTCCCATTAAAGTTAGTGGTGAAATTCTCAGTGATCTACAAATACTCAAAACAAATTCAAGGAACAAACCAGAAGATAAAATACTGGCTCAACTAAAAAGTTATAGAAGTTGTGGTGTTGAAAGCAAATAGCACTTGATAGGATCAAGCCCTTTGGTTACAAGTGCTTCCTGAATGAGGAACTGGGTATTGATTTAGTTACCAAAATTTCCTCTTAAGCGTTCAGACTCTATGGCTGCATCCAGCCAAGTGTGGCCATGTGGTGTTTCAGACACATGCGATGCCATATACCTCACATTCAGCTGTTTTCTGCACTGCAAAGTAGCAGCATGGTTTGGTTTTTTTTGACCCTTGGATGTCCAGGGGTCAAAAAAACCTGCCCCCCCACCCCCCCCAAAAAAAAAAAAAAAAAGTGGAGCAGTGCACATGGGGACAGTGCGTGCCACTCAAAACTGGAGCCTGGCCAGCTGGGGCCATGCTCCAGCTGCTGGCCAGGCTCCAAACAGCAGGATTGCCGCTGCTGCTCAGAGGCCCCCAGGATCCTAGGTAAAGCTGCTAGGGCTAGCCCAGTGCTGGCCCCAGCCTCCCCAACCCCACTGCAGGTAACCTGCTGCATGCCAGACGGCACATGGAACAGGTGTTCCTCAGAGACAAGCAGCAGCAGCACAAGGTGTCCTGCTGCTAGTTGTCACCAGGGAACTAAACGTCCACGCTCGTGTGGACGCGGCCTGCAAGTGTTGTCTCAGCAATTTCACGGTTAGGATCCCATATACTCCAACAGAAATACTGTAGAATAGTGTTAGACAGTTTGGAATATTTAAGACACATGGAAATATTTAAATTTAAAGAGAAATGTTTTTACAGAATTGGAGAGTAAACATAAGCTAAAGGCATACTTTCAGAAAACTTACTCACTGGACTAAATCTGACTCTAGAAATCCCTTTAACAGGGCTGTACATGAGAGAGAAACTTAAGGTTTGATCCACGGCAAAGCTTAAACCTTTTACGTTTTTAAGCACCTATGCAAAGAAAACAAATCCTGATAAACTGTGGCTGTGTCATCTTGCACTCATATTAAAGGTATTAATGGCTTTAGTTACATATTAGCTATGTTCCCATATCCTTCAGCTGAACTCCACCTCTTCTAGACTAGCTGTGGATACAGAATACAAGGTACCTTTGTAGACTGGGAAGCTGATAAGTATTTTCTCAAACTAAGTAGTTACAGTTTTCATTATTTAACCTCATCCCCCCCCCAAAAAAACCAAAGAAAAAAAAACAAAACAAAACACATGGACCAATTCTGGAGTAGATTCATTTATAGAGAGAGATATTTTTAGATATTAAATTAAATTTGGTACCATGAGGGGAAAAACAAATCATGGACAAATATGTGACAATCTGCATTCTAGCATCATCTATTAACAGCTAGTGATCAATATAAAAGCACTTATGTGCATACAGATGCATCAGAATGAACACTGTAGTACAGGGTTTCATATTAAAAATGTGCATTTAATGAAGGGAGGAAACTAATGTGCAAGGTAAAAGATGCTACTTCTCCATTATCTCCTTGCATTCATCATTCATCTCAAAGTGTCCTGCAAACTACATACTCAAATCAGTTCAAACAAGTGGTTACAAAGCTATTTCTAGAATGGAACATGGAAATTCTTTAAACAATTTTAGACTACAAATGGTACTGTAGCCAATCAAAACTGAAAGGGAATTAGGCCTACTTTAATTAACAATATTGATATTTGCCTTGGACACGGAAAAATTAACATCCTACTTTCACATGAAGGTTGCCATGGGATTTTTAATGGCCTACAAAAGCACCCAGGACTTCTATTTCATAAGTCATCTGATATACATCTTATATGAGGTCAGGCAGTTACTCACTGAATGACAAACACTTTGATATTCACTGGGTTTTCTGTGGAGATTTCATTCATCAAAACAAGTGTTGGCTGTAAATAATGAAGATCATGGCTTAAAGTTTAAAAAAAATGGACCTTATATGGAATCTGCAGTAGCACCAAAAGCCATGCAGTAAGGTTCAAAATTGTGAATCTCTTCACTTTGTCACTTAAGATTGAAACTGCACTCTTTGTATCTCATTGTTTTAGATATTCCAAGTCTCCATGATCTACAAGTTCCATGCAACACACACAAGCACCATGGAAATGATTACTAACAAATTTAACATTTAAACTCAGCACCCCGCGTGCCAAGCCTAGCACATGCCCAGAAGAGGTGTTGCGTTAGCTGAACCCAGCTCATCCAACATCTGTATAGATCAGGTGCTTTAGTGGGGCTATTTTGGTTCTTTTATCCAATATCTGATTGAATCAGCTTTAGATAAATGGCCAAAAAAGCCCCGCTGAAGTGCCTGATCTATACAGACACTGTGGAGCTGGGTCAAACTAATACACTGCTTCTTCTGGTAAAATGCATTTCCCCCCCACATCTGTCAGAAGCCATAGAGAATACAGTCTGCTTGGGGCTTCACAATGCTATTGTATAAGCAGCCGATTTTTTCTGAGCTGCAGTCTAAACTTTCCAACAGGACTTACAACGTGTAAGTTAAAGGTTTTGGGGACATTCCTTCACTGTGGAGTTAGCTTAGGCATCTGAATTCAATTAGCTTGGTTAGCCTAGTACAGCAATATGAGCCGTGCTAGAAAGAAATACTTGGATTCACACTGGCACCATGTTTACCTGCGTAAAACACCAGGACCTTGGAGGGAGGGAGAGAAAATGCATCCTATGATTCTCAGTCTTCAGTGAGATGAATCATTCTGATGCCATTCTGATGTTCCCTTCAGTAACTGGTGTGATAATTTATCTGCCATCTAGTATATATAGGAGAACTGTGGGAAAACACTAAAAGACCATCAACCCTTGAATAGCTTAACCTGAATCTTCACTGCACAGTGAGCAAGATACCAACCCAAGGCTGGGCAGCAGCTGTTCATTAGCCTACTCTCTAGTACAGATCATCCAGTACAGGTGAAAAGCACGATGGATGGATAGGTGGATGGATGAAGTCTATGGATGGATAAGAATCTCTTTGTGCAAGTGGTGGCCTACCTTTTTATTGTTTCAATATCATTTGTTGGCAATGGCAGGAGGACTGCATGCCTTGTCCCACAATCCTGCAGGAGTCAAGACAGCCCTCTACCCTCACAGGTAGGAACAAGCATCCCATGCCTTGTTCCTCTCTCCTGAGCTCTTCCAGACTCTTTTCCCTCCCTACCCCCCTGCCATTAAGCAACCCGGAGTTGCAGAAGACCTCCTCTGGGCAGAGTGCAAGAATCAAAACAAGAAAAGCTTCTCCTACTGGCCATCCGCTGTGACTGCAGGTCTCTCCAACTCCAAACAGCAAATTGCTTAGAGTTGGCCTGGTGTGCATTTAGCAGAGGTACATTTTAAAACCTGACTTTTTTCTTTTACAGTTGATATGTTTTGTTTAATTTTTTTTTAAATTTTGTAACCATCTGGGCTGAACCCAGGGTTTTAGAATAAAAGTCAATGAAAAGAACTGTTTAGTTATGAACATGATTCACATTTACACTTACTTAACACTGATAGTCACTACATTCTAAAAAAATGTAACAAATGTTGATTTCATAGTTAACTATTATGAAAAACTTATTTTTTGTAGTTAGTAAAAGTATCTAAACTGCTAAAGATTAGTCTCGCTTCTCAGTGTTCTCATAAATAAATTCTTCTAATATTTGACTATTATTTGTCAATATTGAATAGGTCAACAGAACAAGAATTTTTGGCTGGCCAAATACCCAAGTCTATCACACTTGGCTGGGAGCTCAAGTCCGCTCTGCAGTAAAGTTAAGGAAAACAAACAGGGGTCAAGGGCTTAATTGATATGGTCTGCATTTCTACACAAGATATTTTCTTAATATTCTTTTTTCACAGGCTGAGAGTAATGTTGTAAGATCTCCCTCCAGGAAACTTCAGAGTTGAAAGCAAAGTATGAATGGGAGAGGTAAATAATCTTATGAGTTTCTCAGGAGTTTCAAGGTTGTGGACAACGATACAAAGAATGGTATTAAAATGTTTCACTTGTTATCTACAGTCAGATCTTGAAGGTTGGAGGGAAAACAAATAAACCAAAAACATTTTTTTAACATATTAAATATGTGGAATATGCTTCAGGAAATCCAACCATTCACACACAAAATGTCAAGAGAACATTAAGGATTTTAAGTTAGGCACTCAAAAAAAAGTTAGGGTATGATAGGAGACTGCTTGTGTACAGTATATGTGCATGATGACAGTACTATAATATATAAACATGTAATAAAAAAATACCTTTTAAGACCCCAACCTTACTCAGTGCATGAAGTAGAGCACGACAAATTGGAGCTAAATTGAATCTACAGGTTTCCAGAATTCCTAAATGATGCTAAGGGAGAGAGAGAATTAAATTATCCATGGTCTTAGCCAGGAGACAATCCTCTCTCTTCTTATAGCCTCCAAACTCTTTTGCTACACTTCTGCAACAGCTTTCTTCACTGCATAACCTTAACTCAGTCTTGGATTTGGCCCACTGCATGCACAAAATAAGCCAGAATTGTGTGGAAAAGTAACGCGATTGCTTAATTAGACTGCATCCTAATACATACATATGCACAAAGGAGCTGAATTAAAGTTTTATTGGCAACCTTAACTCTGGCATTTCACATCCTTGATAATGATTTTTGGTATAATTTGTGTCCAGGTACACTTGCAAATTTCCTTGGTTTTATAAGAGTTAATTATAAAACTGAAATTCCACCCAGTGGCTTCATATTGACATCCATGGGATTGCTCGTAGGTTGAAATCTTTAGAACCACAACCAGAGCTCTGTCACTTAAGCTAAAGAAATAAGATAATGATAGCAATAATGGATGAGCACTAGAAGGGGACAAGACACACTTTGCCAGTGGATTTCACATGCATTTGCTGACAGCAGGGGAATGGCAAGACTCAGGAATCCCAGGGGCTGGGAGGAAGCACATGGAAATCAATGGTCAGTCTCATCAGTTCCACTTTGTCCCTTCTTTTCATAGCCTCTCTAGCCTGCTTATCCCAGTCCCATCTCTTCAGCCTAATCTCACCTCATAATCATTACTGAATATTCAAATAAATTGCCTTATATAACCTTTAATTCTAAGGCCAAGCAAATCTACATCTTTGCTCTTGCAAACAAGTGAAAGTGCCCCTCAGTTCTCAGTATGGAACATTTTTTATTAAATAAAGTCAGATAAATATTCTGCAATTAAAATAAGGTTTTAGATCAATTTTGTCAAGTAGGAAACTATTCAAAAAAGTTTGTATTTTTAAAAAGAGCACATTCCAGCCACAGAATGAGGCCAGTGATTCTCAACCAGGATACTGCTGCACCCCAGGATGAGCAGTATCCTGGCTGAGCTCTTTTTAAGGGTGCCTCAGGTGCTGCACAATATTACTAGTTAGGCATGCACACACTTACATCTGGGTATCACAAGATAAACCCAGAGATTTCAAATAGAAAGCCACAGTGTGCAAAAATTTCTGACCTGTTCTGATCTTTCTGACTTCCTTGCAACAGAAAGATTGCTCTATTATTTTTCCATAGTCAAAAAGCAAATAAAAGGTAGGAACTGGCATATTCTGAGTTGTGTCTTCAGTCTAACGAGGACTGTCTTTGCCCTAACAAGAATTAGCCAATCCTTATCTCCAGTTCCTGCGTAACTGTTGATTGACTGTGGCACATGCATATTTTTAATCAACTGAAACACAAAACTGCATGTCTCCACCAAAATTTTCCCTAGATTAAAATGGTCTGGACACTAAGCCAACTACATTTTATCATGTTTGTTTTAAACTTATTTGCTATGGTTGCGTCAAACTCTTCAGCTGGAAGACCATCCAGTGTCTTTAAATCCTAGGCCAAATATTTCATAACATTTTACAGCACCCCAATATCAATATATTTTATAGCATACCATATACTAGCCTTGTTCATTCCTCCTCAATAGTACACTATATTCAACATTAATCTTTACCTGACTTTTTTATTACTTTTATAGAATAGGTCCCTCTCAAAGTCAGAAGCAGAGAAAGTAAGCAAAAATTCACAATTTTAGTAGTCTCCAATTCTACAAATATCTTGTCCTTCTTTAAGGGTCAGATAAATAGGGATTACTTTGATAAAGTGAACAATAAAAGCTACTAAATGACTGTCCTGACAGACTGGTCTACTAACAAATACATTGGCTATAATTGATTGGAAAATTGTCTTAAAAACATCATCAGCTCATCAATAGTAAAAATGAAGCTGGGTATTTCCTTTCATCAAGGCTTCATCATCACCTATCCTACATTTACATATGCAATAATACTTGAAGAGGATTTAAATGCACAAGCACTGCTTGATAAGGAAGAGAGACAGGTCAGTAAAGAATTTATTACAAAATGGTGCAGAAACAACATCTGACGATGGGATCATTAATGTGCTAATTTCACTGGAATATTATATTTACACAAAGCTATATGCTGAGGAGAAACTTTTTTTTCCCTCCTAGTAATGGAGGATGTTGGCATACAGTAGCGCTTACTTCTAGCAGGCTGCTGAACTTAATCTGGGTCACTCATACTAAATAGCTGTATTAACAAGTGGCTTTATGTCAAGGAATTTTCAGGATGCTTACAATTATTTCCCATCCCTCCCCCACCTACTATTTAATTTTTTTGAAGCATAAAAACAGAATATATTCAACTATACTTTCCTACATATACCAGTGCATTACTTACAAGTGGCAACTAAAAGCATCAGTTTATTTATGAATAGGTGGAAGAATACGTTTTTGGAGAAAAAAAATCTCATGATTCCTGAAAATAGACAAGACAAAACTCAAACTTGTGCCCAAGCAAACAACATACCTGAAAGAAAAAAAAATATACTGGTCACAAGGATATTTTACAGAAATATTATCAGTAGGATCTCTATGAGGTTCCCCTAACAATCCAAGATATCAATACATAGTATATTCCTACAAATTTCTTACCCAAACAACAAACAAAATATCACCAAAGCTACCAAATGTCTGGAAGAACAGACGCTTGCTTAAAGTCCACATTACTTCACCTTGGGGGAAAAAAAGCCCCAGAATTTTAATTTCTAGAAGCAGGATCAAATTCTTTCCTCAACTTTCACTCCAAGCATCAACAGTAATACTCTCAGTATGAACGCTAATGTTACTAACTTTGTATATATATTATGCCCAACATCTAAAAATGGTAAGCAATAATGCTATGGAGAAGAACGCTGCAATGGAATTCCTACTGCAAACCTGACACAGTCAGCCTCAAGCACTAGGTTGTGTGAAAACTCAACTCTGAAGAAGCCAAATATGAACCCACTCACAAATAATAGGATTATTCAGCAGCCCATATGAACCCACTCCCAAAAACCGAACAAGAACTGCTACATATGATACACTGACCAAGGACTCTCAGAGCTGGACCCTTCTGCCTACACAAAGTCCCAAGGAAACCAAAAGATATCCTACGAGGCATGGGCTGGCTTAGTCTACTTTATATTTCAGAATCAAGGCCTAATTACATAATTCATATCAATTTTATATTATGCATAACACAATTTTACATCTGCACTATTGTTAATACCCCCGCACAACCACTTTTCAAGGTTTGGATACTTTTCTTATTTACCATAATGCTTTTGTGGTTGGGTTTTGAACTGCCAGCAAGTAACCTGCTCCCTGTTTCCTTGTTTTCAGAAGTCAGAGATAGAATACTCATATAAAAATAAGTGCAAGGCAAAGACAAAAGCAACAGGAAAAGTGTTATTCATCTAACTGAATGATTTTGACAGGTTCTAAAAAACAGACATCTAGTTCCATTGAGCTACTGATTCATCAAGTTAGAGGTGGAAGGGTAAGTTGGAAAATAAAAGAACTTTAAGAAAGATAGAAAGAATGGGATGCCCTCAACACCCTACAAGAAATGCAAAAGGACTACTGTGAAAATTATTTTACTATGGTCTCACACCTTATTATAAAAATAGAGCTGCTGATTTACTTTCAGGACATTGTGACCTATATTAAAATGGAATATTTTCATTCACACAGCTTTGATTCCTTGTTAACAAAAATTAAATAAATGGCTATACTACTTAGCAGCTCCGTGACAAGCCTCCAGGGCACCAACCAATTGCTTACACACGCATTACACATGTAGCACTTTCATCCATGACGCCAGTATCTGATATCAAAGTGCTTTTTCTTAATATTTAGGGAGGGGTCAAGATAGGAAGCTTAGCATTAGCTTGATCAGAGTGTAGGTTGAAGCTGGGCAAGTTTCCAAATGCAATAGTAGCAACTCTGGAATGTTATTCCTGAAACCTTACTTGAGCAGTAATTAGATGTAGCAGTCTTTATGATAGATACATGCAAGGGCCAGGATAAAAATCAGCATAATTTTCACGTAAGGCACAAGCCACATTTTGACTTTATTCCATGAAGGAAGTATATTTATTGGGTTAATTTTTTAGAAAGCAGCATGATACAGCTTCTAAAATTCTACCCAATTACCTCAAATAGAAGCAAGGCCAAGTTTTGTTTACAAGCATATTTGTGTCAAATAATAACCGTTAGGTCAAAGGTAACCTAGCCTCTTTGATAGCATATCTAGACATCCACAACACAGCTATGGCAAGCCCAGTAATAACTGTAAAATGAAAAGAGTCCTGTGAAATCCCAGTGAACAAGATACTGTTTGTAATATTATTACATTTCAACCGCTGCTATGATGTCCTGCCACTTCTGAAATGCAGCCATAATATCAGGCTTTCTTATTTTCTGTTAAGAGAAGAAAAACCAGACCAAGTGACTAATGTCAAAGCAGAGGACTTTCTTCATGAGTCCCTGCAAGCAACCGATTCTTCTGAACAAAGGTTCATATCAAATGACATTCAAAGGAATCTGACAGCCAACACAATCTCCGTGGAATTCAGAGTGGTGACAAATTGGGGAAAGGATGCCAAACAACTTCCATTTCCTCATTTTGTGAGGTTACATCAGACTCAGCACTACTGTAATAATAATATTTTTGCATTCATGCACTAATGTGCATCAACTACAGAAACCTTCAAACTATTGAGCAACACTACACTGTCACCACTTTCTGGCTTCCTGTTATGTTGGTTTCTGGCTAGTTATTAAAAGTCAGGCACCCAATAGGTTAGTTACCTTCATTACTTTCATTCACAACAAAGAACCCCTGTAAGAATTCTGTACTAATTTAAAAACTATTTGCCCCACAGCAAACGCACTCAATCAACAAACCTCATGATGAACATTAACAGGTGAGTTACACAGCTAAGCCGAGGTCCAAACCGCTCTCTCCAAATTAACTAACACATAATGTGTTTGCCAAGGGCCTAACCAGCATCCACTCGCTTGCATTACTTGTATCACCTGGAATCAAATTGCAGAGATCTGATAAACTCTTCATCCAACACACAAACTGCTCGCTTGTTGGAAGCTTCACAGGAACCAGGGTTTAGTTTCCTATTTTAATGTTTCCCCTAATCCCTGGGAAAATTTCATACAGAGTAACAGGTTAAGTGATGAGCTCTACCGTGTCCTGGTTCTGAAGTACTCAGGATACTTCTGAGCACCCAAGTTCGCACAGCATCAGGACATCATATATTTTCCAAGTGAATAACGCACCACATACTGAGCACCAAATCAGCCTTGCCTCCTTGAAAAGCGCTAGCTAGATGGAGTCATATGTACCACTGTCAAACCCTGCCCTATTTGAAACAAAACGAAGTTGCCAGTGAATGACCTGGAGCTGAACTGAACCCACACGTGCACACCCGAGGGCCCAAGTCAGGAAGGCTCCTTCTTTTCAGTGAGAGGGAAGCACTTCTGAGGGGGACATCTTTGATTGCACCAGCCACCAGTTCAATAAGAGGCAGCCAATAAAAGCTATCGCCCTAAGAGACCCTTGGCCTCTGGCAGGATACCTGTGCAGTCCTGGCTACAACACTGCTCCTTCTTTTATGGACAGCAGCCCGCGGCCGGCGGGACCCAGGGGGTTCAAAGCCAGCTGTGGAGAAGCAGGAAGCATCCTGCAGAAGGCTTGTCCCTGCCTCCATACTCAAACCGTGCGAGGGGAAAGCCCAGCCAGGCCCATCTGAACCCAAACTACCAGCTCCTCTGCTGCCCCCCACCCCCACCCCCACCCATCATGGGGAAAGGCAGAACAATGGCTCTTCTCCCCGGGGGAGCACCCAGCTCCAGGCACCCCCTTCCCCAGAGAAAGCCGCCACCTCCGGGCCAGGCCCAGGGCCTCCTTGATGCCCTGCAGCAGGTGGGGGGCAAGCACCTGGGCCCAGCTGTCCTCAAGGGCGGGCGGGCGGGCGGCAAAGTGGGG